>NC_085030.1:5900931-6108431 GCF_963692335.1 Osmerus eperlanus | reverse complement strand
CAGGTCTCTGCCTCATAATGTAGCATAATTAGCACATTTACACATTGGTCATTTAGCAGACGCTCTTATCCAGAGCGACTTACAGTAAGTACAGGGACATTCCCCCGAGGCAAGTAGGGTGAAGTGCCTTGCCCAAGGACACAACGTCAGTTGGCATGACCGGGAATCGAACTGGCAACCTTCGGATTACTAGCCCTATTCCCTCACCGCTGAGCCACCTGACTCCCTACACGCTTGATATTTTATTTAAGCTGCCCTCAGATCCTCTGCAACTCACAGCCACGTCCATCACTAAGTAGAAAGCCTTACCTGCACTGACCTGTTGGAGTCGGAACAGCGAACATGCTGCTGTGAAACATCGGAATACAATCCGTGTTTTTCCCCCCGCTGCTTTTGAACCTGCTTTATTGATGAATACAATGATACCCCCCCCCCCCCCCCCAAGAACGTGCGTGCGTGTGTGTGCTATAGCCATGTCTGCCTACCTTTCATATTTGCACATGCGTATTCATTGAGTTAGTGGAGATCTATGTGCTTATGTCCAAGACTGCATATTTCTGTGTCATTCGTGCGTGTCTACACGGGCGCACTATTAAGGGATTTGGGGCGTCTGAAGCACTCAAAGTATAAATAAATGAAGCACTTTGGCTGTTGGAGTAGCTGGGTTTGCCAGGACTAAGCGCCCCTCCAGCCTGTGATCCTATCCAGCTGTCCCTCTCCTGCCTCGTCCCAGACCTGAGCCCCGCCTCGCCACAGCCTCCCCCTCTCTCTCTCCCTCTCCTGCCTCGTCCCAGACCTGAGCCCCGCCTCGCCACAGCCTCCCCCTCTCTCTCTCCCTTCGCTCCCTCACTCGGTCTTACCCAAAACCCATTAAGCAGGCCCCTGATGGCGGTACAAGATAGGGGGCACTGGGTGAGATTGGGGGGGATGGAGAAACGTAGAAGAGGGGGGGAGGGTAAGACCGGCGGGGGGGGGGGGGGTGAAAAGGGAAAGGGAAGCCACTCCAGAGAACTGAATCCATTAAGAGTGATTTGACTTTAATTAGCAGGGTAATTACCAGGTGGCAGCTTCCTTAATTTATTTACGCGGCCGGTTTATATTTAGACTCTCCCATCTTTACTTTACCTGCTGGCGTAGCAGGAGATGCCTGGGGGGCCAGTAGGCCCTCATCAGAGCAGAACCACCATACCTCACCCATCCTGTATGCAGACCACTAAACACACAGGCCACCAGACATGCATGCATCCTAAATGAAGATCACCATACACACATACATACACACACATCCTGAGTGCGGACCGCCATGCAGACATACACTCACCCGGAATTCCGCCCACCGGGGATGCGATGGAGGGGGAGGGTCTATACTGGGCTGCTCATTAAGGAGAGCGTGTTAATCAGGGCCGCTGCGAGGAGGAGCGCGCCCGCGGCCTGCACGGCCTGGCTGGATGGCGTCTTCATTTCCAGACAGATGGTCCCAGCCGGGCAGAACAGCCTCCTCTCCTGCTTGCCAGGGCAGAGACGCGGCGTGGACGAGCGCGCTCGCCCTCTCGCTGGGGCTCTGGTGGAGGTGTGCAGGTGGAAGCCAGGGGCTTTGAGGGGTATCAAATCTGTCAAATGTCTGTAACAGAGCCGTATTAAAGTTTAAAATGCTTTGATAAGCTGCAGGATTTGGGTCAGGGCTGCACAAAAGGGCTGCAGTGCAGTTTATTAACAATTGATGAGCCCCCAGCACGCCCCATGATGAGAACTCCATCAGAGTTGGGTGGTAAACAAATAATGCTATGTAATTGAGATTGATAATGTAAATGTGTGACTCACCGTGTGGGCTATAAATCCCCACAGCCTGCTTGCGCACACACACGCATGCACGCATGCACGCACACAATAAGCCATGCATATTTAGAGAATGGGCCTGTGCTGTGTGTGTGTTCGGCACATGAGCTTTATCCCCATGATGTATACCGACATACATAGTGTACTTTTCCAATTTGCATTCAATCAGTGTAGATTTATGGTGATCCATGGGCCCTGGCTCCGGTCACAGTCTAAACCCGGCTCTGCCTCTGGACGCTTTATGGCAGACAGGGCCGTAAATTTCCCACTGCGGTGGAGGAGCAAAATCACTGAGAGAGCCCACAAATTCTCAGCTCAGCAGTTCAAGGGTCAGTTGTTCTCAGCCTGCCTGAGCTTCAGCATTATCCTGAGCCCCCCTCCCCTCCCTCAGCAGCCGACTAGCCAGCCGGCCTCTTTGGGGGCCGCTTTTAGGAGCCATTTATTTAGCGCCGCACAGCTATTGTTTGTAAAACATGCAGTTATGCTTACTCCAATAGAGAAAGTTATTAACATTTTTCAGTTGTGTAGCAGGTCAGCGCGGGGAGGCTGAGTTGGCAGAGGGCTGTCTGAGTGCATGGCACCTCGCCCAGAGGCACGGGGGAGGGGCTGGAAGGGGAGGGGGAGAGGGCTGGCGGGGGAACATCACAAGGGGGATATTATACGCTGGGTCATTCATATCAATTTCATAGTTGTTGTTTTCTGCAGGTGGTTTGGTGATATTGTGCTCAGCGACCACCACACAGCAGTTTGACAGACATGTGGAGGACAACAAACTCGACATGCAGTGTTTCTGTCCAATCGGGCTATTTAGAGAGGGGCTCTCTTGAACTGCAGCTCCCCTGGAGCCGTCCGAGATGTTCCCCTGCAGAAGCACTGCCTCGGCAGCGCACCCCCGGTCCCACAGTTCAACCCCCAAACTTCCCAGTGTTTCATTTGGACAGTTAACCTCCCCTCCTCAAGTTGCCCACCATTTCAGAACAAGTGTTCTGAGTGCCAGGGGCTCCACGTTGACGCGTTAAACAGCCCATCGTTCAGCTCGGAGCAGGTCGCCTCCCCCCCCCCCACCCCCCGCCCCTCGCAGGGCGTCGGCTCTGACAGACCCAGACAGCCGGTGTCTGTCTGCTTCCCTGTCACATTAACGTCCCCGAGTGTCACCGTGATTGAATTAGCCCACGCAAATCTGGAGCATCATTTTAGAAACAGGCCGGGGGAGAGAGGGGGGGTGGGGACTGCTTTCATCAGACGGTTTCAAATAGGACTTGATTGATCATCATGGCCCCTGATGGTTTTATATTTAGCCAGCCCCCCCGATACGATATCCGGGCGAGACGGATGGAATCTAATATAAAGCACATTAACTATAAAGCGCATTAACCACACACAGAAAATACCACCAGGCCCATAAAGTTCATTAGAAGTATCTCCCATCAGGGAATCTCCTGTGACTTGGCTTTCAGCCTAACCGTAAAAACCATGCTCATTCTGACTGCAGGGGCACTTAAAGAATTTAAATTAAAAAATGATCTCAGCTCTTGTCTCAGTCTGTGCATGTTGGCCCCTGGTCGGTAGACATGCAGATCACAGCCCAGGGCAGGTGCCCCCTTCCCCCCCCCGCCGCCCAGCCCAACAGCCCAGATCATCCATCAAGGGTGTCGTTATCGGGGTCGACCTTAACCTTGCCATGCCTCTCAGTCACGCCTCTCCTTCAGAGTGCCTCATGACCCCCGGCCCGGTTCAGAGGTGCGATGGGCAGATAAAGCTGCCTGGTGGATCGTTTGTTCAGGATCTCTCTGTCTCTCTCCCTCCCCTCTCTATGTCTCTGTCTCTCTATCCTTCCTCTCGCTCTCCCTCCCCTCTCTCTCTGTCTCTCAGGGCACACCCCGTTCATCATCTCCCCCCTGCTCCCTGACACTCACACGGCACTTGCTGAGAGTCTGTTCCCAGCAGATGTGTTTTATGTCGGAGCCGTAAAGTCACAGGGCCAAACTTGCTGACTGGCCTCTGCTTTTCAGGGTTGCGCCCGTCTCCCAGTGAACCCCCCACTCCGCCCGGCGCTGGAAGGCTTCCAGGTGGTCTGAAGGAAGAGCGTTTGGGCAGTGATACGAGCATGTCTTTTTAACGACGGGAGAGGTGCAGACCGGTGTGTTAGTAAATTAAGACACGGAATGATTCACGAGGCCACGGCATATACGACCAGTCTCTTACAGCCAATTCACTTTGGAAGAGAAAGACATATTTCCCCTCCCCTGTTGTGGATGCGTTAATGATGATTGGGTTCTACAGGGAGGGCTGCCATCGTCGGTGTTGGATAAAGCTACAGCTTTTTTCTCTTCTACCTCCTGTTGCTCGGCAGAATATTTCGAAATGTGTCATATTGGGGCCCAATTAGGATGTTATATCAATTTGCAGTAATGGAGCATTAGGCCTTGGTTCAGTGCCTCCAAACTTCACAGCTGGCTGGCCTTTTACATCAAAAAGCAGCCGCCGCCGCTTTCCATACATCAGCCTAATCTGTGTCTCTCCCGCTTGCAGAGGAACGGGGGTGGAGGGGGTGGAGGGTGTGCCAGGGAGGCACTCAGACCCACTCCAGTCCCCCTCAGATCTGAAGATAGAGGATCAGCTCTCTCTCTCTCCTCACAGGCGGTGGCCGGTACACAGCAAAACAAACACAAAAAAAGATCCATTACATTAGCCCCCCACCCCACACACCAGCCCCAGAAGCAGCACCAGGCAGCCACTGTGCATTAGGAGGCTGCCGTTTCAGTAAATATTCGAAATTGCCGTTTCCTCTGGGTGATGTGTCCTCAAAGGTCACGGCTGGGAGGTGTGGTTTCAACCACGGTAGTAGCACTCCCTCAGTGTCCTCTAACCCTCCCTCCCTCCCCCACCTGCCTGGCTAGCCAGGATAATATCATCCTCTGCTGCGTTGTACACCACCATGTGAAATGGGATTCAGAGGAGCATCGTGGCATTTCCAGTAGCGTGACCTGACCTCGCATCATTCACAAGATCATCTACATCATTATGCCGCCGCTATACGATATGTACCTTTGGACCGGCCTCTGCCTTCAGTGTACGTCACTCCCAACGATTCTGCCCTCCCATTTACGTTTTCTCTCCCCCCACCTCCCCCCTGTGCTAGCAACACACAGATGCTAGTACACAGTCCATGTTTAGCTGCAGTGTGACCTTTAGATTCTTCATAGGAGCAGCTCCCACGTGGGCTCCCCGCTGTCTAGCTGAAAAGTTAACATCTCAGCAATTCCACGAGACGCAGCGAGCCGTCGTGGCGGAGACTTTGTGAGGGGTTAGGAGTCAGCCACACGTCGAGGCTCCCCTCACCTGGTGACGGTGAGGTAATGAGACGCCACCCCGGCGCTCTCATCTCATCCCACCTTCCATTTCATTGCCCGCTGCGTTTTTCGAAACGGAAGTATTCACCCTTTGTCCATTTAACATGGAATGATCTGGAAGATAAGTGCGAGAGTACTCTTTTCGTTCATTTTTTATTTATTTTTCTCTCGTCTGTCTTTCTCCTGTCCAACTCTTTCGGCTGTCCATCTCTCTTTCTCTCTGTGGTAACTCTCTCTCACTCTCCTCCATCTCCCTCCCTCCCTCTGTCTGTCTCACTCCAAACTACTTCTCTTTTATAGCCTCCTGTCATTACCCAGCAGAAGCTGACCGCGCAAGGTGAACATCCAGCCCCACTTAATAACCAGCCATGCAGGCAGGTGCTCGACTCTGGGGCTATATCGCCAGGTCTGAGGGACACCAGAAGTGCTTCCTCTCAGGGAAAGAGACAGGTCGATGACGGACCCTTATGACAGAAGTCCCCATTAGAGGGCTCTCAGGGTCTGAGCAAAATTACTATTAAGTTAAAGAAACTTTGTTCCTGTGTGAAATTGTCGTATCATTTTATGAAGCGCAGGGTGAGAGGAATCGTTGAATGGTCTTAATGTGTTTTGCTTGAAATAATGGTTTGGTTTCAAGGATCAGTTGAACATCTCCAACGGTGGAGATGGATCAGTCGCCGGACTGATCTGACATGTCCAGGGTTCTAAATTAACACTTATTTAACCTGCCAAATGCGGGTTAAAATTCATTTTGGCGGGTGTTAATAAAAACTCACTAGCCAGTTTTGCCGGTGATATATGAGGCATTACATGAATGATACATAAGGCTCTCTTCTCGGCATGGTTCTCGGTCATTTATCCCCCTGGAAGTACCTCCTAGTTTCCAAATGGCTGACGGGTCGGTAATGGCTTGTGTTTGACAATGAAAATGTTGTCATGTTTTGTAAGGATTGCCGTAATGTAAATACAAAGTTCTTAATATAGGCTAGAGTATATTAGGTCGATTTAATTAATGCCTGCTTAGGACAAAAACGTTACTGTAAATGCATGGGCAGGAGAATGGACGTTTTAGCCATTTACAATAAACCGTGTCCTTACTTAGGCCATGTTCACACTTGGCGTCTTTTTTTTTTTTTTTTAAAGAGCGCTGCCTTCAGCGCCTTTTGAGCGCCTTTTGATTGCTTTCAGCGCGGGAATTCTGTAACCTGAACGGGAATCATACATTCTAGCGATATATTATTATCCGTTCATTTCCGTTGGTTACTTATTGACAGAATAGAGCTAGAGCTAGAGTTAGCTACTATGGCGAATAAAATGCAATTACTGGCTTTAGTTTTGGCGTTTGGGGAGCCATAGCCTGGTAAATAAGGTAGACGGTTACTAGGGAAGGTACACACGTACCCTACTCTCCTCATCCTGATTGGTCAGCTATCAGAAAGGCGCTTGACGTCACCCAGCGCTTTTCTGAAAAGTTGAGAAAATTTTACTCAAAGACGCTGCGCTTTTTTAGACGTTTTTAAAAGGCGGCCGCCTTTTTCCTTTTCCCATAAGGTTGCATGTAAAAAAATGTGTTTTTTTTATGCCAACAATGTTAATAAAATGATCAAATGCATTCAGTGAAACTCATAATTGTTTTTAATATCACCGGAAAGAATTTGGCTAGTGGAAATTCTGATTGGCTGGTGATCAAGAAATGTAATTTAGAACCCTGATCATGTCGTGCTGAGGTAGTCAGCCATGCCAGGTTGTTCCCTGGCGGTGACCTCCACAACGAACCCCATCAGTGTCGAAAAATACAAAAGCCCGGGGCCTAACAAGTAACTTACTAAGGCTTAACTTCTAGAAGATGCAGAACCCCACAGAGCTGCTGAAACTTGTGTCCGAAGCCAGTGGATTACATTAACATTGGCCGTATCTCCCATTGATTTGCGCGCGGATTGGGAATGCAAACCTCTTCGAGAGCAGCAGAAGCCTCGTCTAATACCTCGGCAGCTCAAGTCTTCACATGTCAGATCGGGAGCCGGGCAGGCGTGCACGGTTTTCTGCGAGTGCAGGGTGAAGCCAGCAGAGCCGAGCGCGAGCACAAGTGATGCTTTCACAGCCTGTCCTCGCCCGTCTCAAGCCCTCCCTGAGCCCTCATTAGCATGCCTGCTGCATCCAGCCTCGGCACAGCTACTGCTGCACAAGCTCACGCCCTCTCCTATCTCCCTCCCCTCCCTTCTCTCCTCCCCCTCCCCTCGCCTCCGTCAGCCAAAGCCTCTCCTATCCCCTTCTCTCTTTTCAAGACTCCTCCACTCTCTCTCTCTCTCTCTCCCCCCTTCTCTCTGTTCAAGATTCTCCTCCACTCCCACCCTCTCTTTCTCTCCCACACTCTCTCCCACACTCTCCCCCCCTTCCCCTCTCTCTCCAACACTCTCCTTCCCCTCTCTCTCCCACACTCTCCTCCCCCCCTTCCCCTCTCTCTCCCACACTCTCCTCCCCCCCTTCCCCTCTCTCTCCCACCCACCCTCTCACTCTCCTCCCCCCCTTCCCCTCTCTCTCCCACACTCTCCTCCCCCCCTTCCCCTCTCTCTCCCACCCACTCTCTCCCACACTCTCCTCCCCTCCCTTCCCCTCTCTCTCCCACACTCTCCTCCCCTCCCTTCCCCTCTCTCTCCCACCCTCTCTCTCTCCCACCATCTCCTCCCCTCCCTTCCCCTCTCTCTCCCACCTTCTCTCTCCCACCCTCTCTCTCCCACCCTCTCTCTCTCCCACACTCTCCTCCTTACTCCCCTCTCTGCTGTGCTGTCCTCCGCCTCATTCATTTTCCATGCCTCTTCTCTCTGATTGGCCTTGGTCTGTCTATCATCTCCCTAGTTTAACCTGATCCACTGCTAGTCCCCGCCCCCGCCCTCCTTCCCAGTCCTCTGAGTCCCGTCTCGTCACTGCCCTTTCTGCACCCTCTGCATGGAACAGGAGAGGAAGCCATTCATTCCTATCATTTGCTTTGCTTTATTAATCACCTCCAATGAAAATCCTAAACCAACACTATGTACAGTAGGAGGGGACAGCCTTGGTCGGTTTCTTTTTATGGTAGATGCTGTGTGTTTGTGTTCTAGTTGACATTATAGATTCTGTGTGTGTGTGTGTGTGTGTGTAGTAGGTTAGTGTCTGCCAGTATCTGCATTCAACTGGAGTGTCTCCACAGTCCTGTCTGTTTGCCTGGTATGATTGAGCGCAGAGAGGGTGGAAGAGAGTATTTGTGTGTGTGTGTGTGTTTGGCCAAGCGGGCCAGACAAAACACCAGGGGAACATTGATGTGCCAGCAGGATTAGAAGCATCATAACTTCAAGCCCTGTTTCAAGTGTCCAAAGACCCCCCCCCCCCCCCCCATCATACTTTTGTGCAGGGAGGACTTCATATTACCCTGCAGTCACACCAACCTGCATGCACCGCAGAACAAGACAAAGTTAAGCTAAGCTTCCCTCTGGGGAATTCAAAAAGAGGCAAAATCTTTTGTTGTTCGAAACAATAAATAATTGCCCTATCATTGTTCCAGAATGATTAGCTCTCCAGTGGCTCACTTGTATCCTACTTGTTTATCCTCATTGTTGGGCTACGGATACTTCTTCATTGCTTTATCAACCTCTCTATTCTTCTCTTTCTCGCTGATACACACACACAAGCACATTCACAGATACCCCCCCCCCCCGTCTCTCTCTCTTTGTCTCTAATACACATGTGCACCCCCCCCCCCCCCCCCTCTGTCTCTCTCTCTTTCCTTCCTCTGTCAGCCTGTAGTTTCTCTGGCCTGACCTGGCCTGACCCTCACAGTGGAAGTGCGGGTTCTCAGCACACAGCCCAGATATCCCTGCAATTAAATGATGCCATTAGCCTCCTCTCACCCTCATGTAAAACTAACAGTCTCCATAGGAACCAGCCGTCAGAGTCCCTTGGCTGCAAATACCACGGTCTTCACACACACAACGAAACACACAGGACCAGGTTCTTGCGAGTTTAAATTAAGTTAACTGGTGATTTTTGTTGTTTGTATTCTTCCCCTGCTAGCAAAATTGCACGTCTGTTGATTCGATTGCTGCCCTTGCTCACGTTTGTGTTTTAGGTGCATTATTATGCTGAAGTAGTTTTAATTAATAAACTGCAAAAAAAAATCCTAGAGGAAACACTGACCAGCATCAGTTATTTGTGATTTTCCAAATAGCAAATTGAACATGGAAGGTTACACGTCCGAGTGTGCCGTTACTGAAAAGACCCCTTGAAAGATTCAAATCAACGTTTTAACATTTTAAAGTAATGCATATTTCAAAGATTTTCAATTGTCTCTATGGGAATTACTGTTAACATCCAGAAGTATTTTAGCCATTGTCTTTACAGTACAAGCAGCACATGCTCTGCTGAGGTGAGGAGAGAAGCTGGCAGGCATTATTAGTGCTGGTGGTTCCATGTGGCCAGCTGCCTGTAAGGGTCCCTGGTGGTGTAACGAGGCCTGGCTTAGAGGGTGTGTCCAGGCAGTCAGACCAGACCATTAGAGCCTGGCTTAGAGGGTGTGTCCAGGCAGTCAGACCAGACCATTAGAGCCTGATTAGAGGCTAACCCGAGACTCCCGAGGTCTGTCAATGTGTTGACATCCTTCTCCTTACCTGATCAGCAGTAGAACCAGCACATGTAATTACTTCACTGGCAGGGGGCTTGTTTAGCAAACCAGCAGAGTTAGTGGAAGCGCTGTTCCTAAGCAGGCCCTAATTACAACCAGTCTAAGGAGCTGGGAGAGGGCAGCTCCGCTCCATGAGTCTCGCCCGTGTCAGAGGTATTAGCAGAGCGCATCCCTTTCAAGTTTGCTCTTCCCCGTAATCAACATGCAGGAAGTTTAGAGCTCTGATGTTTGTGAATGTCGATGCTGCTCCTCTCCATGTGCTACTGTCTCGCTGACCTGGGTATGTTTTCTATGTCAATACCGTTGAGTGGTTTGCTTCCAAATGAGTCCTGCTTCCTATTTAGCACTGTAGTCTTTAACTGAAGTTATGCAAATGCATTTGGAAAAAATGAAACGGACTTCTAAAATGAAAATCCTATCTACTGTTTGCTGCCTTCCAGAGTTAATTATGGATATGGAAACATTCTACTGTGTTTTTCCAGCCCTGAGCAGTTTATGTTCGCTTTTGCTCTTTGCTTATTGTTTAAAGCGGTGGAAAGATAATTGTTTCTTATGTTTTAGCGTGAACAACTCGAGCAGAATGCCGTCTGTCCAAAGAGAAGGTGTTCTCTTAATCATATATCCAAAAATAAAATACAAAATAAAAAAATACAATAAAAACTTGTGATATCAGCCTGTTTTCTGAGCAGTGTCTTGTTGTCACTGTAAGTGCTTGTTGATGTGAGGGGGTGATGAGGACTGTGGGAGCCCCTCGGAGGCTGGAGTCCTCTGGCAGCGGCTGTGGAAGCGCTCGGCCTCTGCGTTCGTGTCCTGCGTGGTCGCTGCGCCGCGATTGGTTGCTCTCCATCCGGGGTTGGCGTGGGTTACTCATGCAGCGTCTGAGGGTTCCTGCCGTGGGCGTCCCCCGCTCACCTGGCAGTGGGCCTGTGACTCAGCAGGACTTAGCACAGGAGCGCTTACAACACCCCAATGCTGCTGTGGAATTAATATTCAGTTGGATGTGATGTGACCAAGGTCAAGAGTAGCTCTGTTGTGAAAGTCTTTGGATTGAAAATGTGGGCGAGGAACGCTGAATAATGCCTGGTGCCTTATATTTATAGAACAGTTATTTTGTATTGTGAGGCAACACAAGACTGCATCAAATCTGTATGCCTAGTGGGTCTAGTCACTGTCCAATCTCCAAGTTAATACCCAGCTATTTTACATTTATAGTTTGAAGTTCCTATCCAGAAATGCTAACCTCCCCCTCTCTCCCTCCCCCTCTCTGCCTCCCCCTCTCTCTCTCCCCAGTGCCCAGACTCGGCCTGTAAGCAGGACCTGCTGGCCTACCTGCAGCGTATCGCCCTCTACTGCCACCAGCTCAACATCTGCAGCAAGGTTAAGGCCGAGGTGCAGAACCTGGGGGGAGAGCTGGTCGTCTCTGGGGTAAGCCTGTCCCACCGCCCTGACACACGCGCACACGCGCGTGCGCACACACACACAGGTGTCAGCTGCCTTCCCTCAGTTGACAGATGAATTTAGCAGCCAGGCTAATGAGTGTCTGCGAACAACCTTTAACAAAGAGCCATTACATGACATTGACGGACTAGATAGGGGAAGATTTTACACCGTGAAACTGCCCCCAAGATTTCTCCAGGATGTGAGAATCCGGTTCAAACTAGAATGAACAAATGTTCCGGGTGAGTCATGAGAGAAAATCCATGTCCTCCTTGTCTCATTCACGTACTCCTCCTCCACAAAATGAAAGCAGCTCCATTGAATTTGTACTGCACTTGTGTTTTATATATCCCCTTTAAAGGCAGCGCTACTGTAATTTCCCCTGTTTTAATCTGTTGAATATTGCAGGGGGGGTTTCCACCCCACATTAACAGATTTTCCTAATTTGTCAATTTATTTTCAGTGAATTTATAAATGTAAAAACTCATTTGTTTTTAGACGTCAGGTAAACCAGGGTGAAACACGGGTAATAACCCTGTTCTAGAAAGGACTAATATTGGCTAAATATAGTTCTGACTGCTGGTAATAAGACAATTTACTGGCACTTCCTTTTGGTAACAACTAACCGTTTCAGTTTCAAATTGGTGTCTTTGGGGTGGACCCGGGTAATGGGTCTCCCACTACCTGTCTGCCCAAAATAGAAGTGTGAGGTGCTAACACCACCACCGTGTTAAGACAGGACAGTACAAAGGCTATTAAGCTTCAGAAATGAAATTAAGGCCGACCTTTTCCACATCCTCAAATATCACCCCTGCTATTTCTCATACCTCGCCTCGTGTGGAGGTCATTAATTCTCTCCTCTCCAAACACGGTGTCTGTCTGCCCTTCTTCTGAGAATCAACTACAGGGAGGGTGGGGGGGTGCTTGACGGATCTCTTTAGCTTGGAGGAGAGACAGGAGTTTCACACACTGGGCTGGCCTTCGACGTGATGACACACACACTGCCTACAGCTGGAGACATGACGAGGACACACACACACACGCTGCTGTAGCTGGAGACATGACGAGGACACGCACACACACGCTGCTGTAGCTGGAGACATGACGAGGACACGCACACACACGCTGCTGTAGCTGGAGACATGACGAGGACACGCACACACACGCTGCTGTAGCTGGAGACATGACGAGGACACGCACACACACGCTGCTGTAGCTGGAGTCACAGGAAGGTCCTGGCGATGTGGTGTGGGTGCGTGGGCTGCCGTGTAACTTCTCCCGTGTGCCTTCCCCTCAGGTGGACAGCGCCATGTCCCTGATCCAGGCGGCCAAGAACCTGATGAACACGGTGGTGTCCACCGTCAAGGCCTCCTACGTGGCCTCCACCAAGTACCAGAAGTCCCTGGGGATGCAGTCCCTCAACATGCCTGCCATCTCCTGGAGGATGAAGGCCCCCGAGAAGAAGCCGCTGGTCAAGAGGGAGAAGCAGGACGACGGCCAGGCCAACAAGGTCAAGAGGTCGTCCCAGAAGAAGCACGTGAACCCCGTGCAGGCCCTGAGCGAGTTCAAGGCCATGGATAGCATCTAGAGAGAGCGTCGAAAGGGGAAAGGTTTAGGAGCTGGTGTACTCTGTAGCTAACTCTGTGAATTTGTAGATTGAGCTTTTTCGTCCCTGTCAGAAACAACGGGGAAAGGGGTTGTGGATGTGAAAGGAAGGTTGTTTGAAAGCATTCCTCCCACGTTGCCCGGTCGACCTGTGTGTTTGATGTGCAGTTGCTTTTTTTCTGGGCTTTTTAATGTATCGCCACTTTGGCCCTTGCTGGGAATCTCATTTTAATTCAAACAAATGCGTTCTGATATGCCTCCGTCTCAAACCTAAGGTTTTTCTCTTGGGGGCGGAAAAACGCAATTAGAGGAAAGCAACTGGACAAAGGGCATTTATTCTTTTTCTTCATCTCTCCTTTTGGTTTTTTTTCATAATGTCCATGCGAGGAGAGGAAAGCTTTCATGGATATGCCGCAAGATATAATCCTCAGAACCTTCCATGTTGATTTGATTTCCTGTGTTTTATATTCTTTCTAACATATTTTATAATTGCATGGGAGGGTCTCCGTGGTATCCCACTCTGTCGTATATAATACGGCCAATACTAGTAATGTGTAGTTGTGCTGATGTTGACTATGCAAACTCTCAACTGCCTATTTTTTCCTCGAGCAATCATTCTAGTTCATCTGGGAAGTGTTGAGCTTTCCCTGGAGGGGTTTCAGTCTAGCTCGGTGAAACCAAAGTAAATATTGTTTCCATGTGTGTACTCCCTGCGCCTAAACCAGTTCAGTTTTAGTTTGTTATACCACTTTGTACTAATGTCACAGAATATTTTTTGCACCACTGCTTTCAGTACAGTAACTATTGTTGTAATATCTCCCTGACATTTGCAGAATGTAAATGTTACGATTAATCCACAGCGATATTAAAAACACGAGCCAGGTTTTATTCCAGATCCTGTTTTGTGTGCTCGGAGTTCAGCAAACCAAACCTAATGGAAAAGAGTTCCCTGCCTTCTGTTTCAATACACATGACTGGCCTGGGGGTACCATCCTACACACATACACTCGCTCCTACTACACACACACACACGGTCACACTCTGCCTCACACACAGTCAACGAGACTCTTAAATGAGCCGTTAACCCCTTCCTCGCTCCTGGTCCCTGTTGGCTCTTAGTGAGAGTGGAGGAAAGGTGAATAGAGTTGACCAGCCCAGGCCACATCTCTCCACGGCAGTTTGGAGGTGGCACTGACTGTCAGCGGGGGTAATCAACCCCACCCTCTAAGCAGGCGTCCAAATTGTTTAATCAATTTTTCTTGTATCTCTGCAGCTTAGGGATTGTTGGGATGGAGAAAAGCATTCTCCTCTAGCTGTGTACAACTCCTCCCTAAACCGGCGGGCTAAACCTCCAGCTGCAGACACGCAAACAGCCATCGTGATTGCACTTCATGCACACACAAAAAACCTCTGTTGGTGAAGCACTAGGGATCATTTGCTTTTAGTCGTAGAAGAAAGTGTTCTCAGGGCGTCTGAGCTTTGAAAGGGCAGCAAATGGTCTAGCCATAGCCTTCCCCTCATAGGGATGCATTGGTCCTTTGAAGCCCATCCACTGTAGACTGAATGACCATCTCTCTCTGCTAGATTGACATCTAAACAGAATAACAAGTGGGTCGTGTAAGGTTTCTCCTTAAAATTTCTTTTTTTTTTCTTTTTTCCAAGCTCTTGTTTTGGTCTTTTAGGCTCAAGTTGGAGTGGGTGGAGTGGGAAAGAGACATTTCTCATGATTTAAATCTCCTTTGCTGTGAGGACGAGTTTGCATCCAAAGTGTTAACACAATATTGCTGTGGACGTTCTTTAACTCTGTTATTGGAAACTGTACTGCACACTATTTTACATATTCATGTACCTGCTTTATTTCATGTTAAATAAATGAGATGGATACTGAATTGCCTCTTGTCATTTTCTTGTACCATCTCTGAGAATATTAAAGTTTTCTCCATTTCAGTCTGTTCATGCATCCCTCACCTTCAGGATAATGTGATTTGAGTTTTCTCAGCACTACATTGTCACAAAAGTAAGAGGTTTGAATTTAACAAGACTCAAGGCTCTCGGTATCATCTCAGTCACTTTCTTTTCCCCGTGAGTTCTTCAACTCTCACACTCTTTCTTCTACTCTTTCCCTCCTGCTCAGACATGTGCCTCGGTCTCCTGCTGGCCTCCCTTCCAAACCGGTGTGTGCCCATGTGGGAGCTGTACATGGAGGCAGACTCGATAGCGTCTCTGAAGCACAAGAGCCCTGTTGGGACCTGTGCTCTGGGCCTCAGGCTGCAGGCACAGTAAGGGGTGTCCTCTGAAACCCCGAAACCAAGGGGTGTTTATCGTTACCTAGATATCTTTACAGCGGAAGAAAAAGTGACATCTTCCGGAGAAATGTTGGAAGTTATGACGCAATGGCCACACCAGACTTAATCCTGTTATAGTAGTTGAACTTCACAGCCAACGCCCCCTGCTGCTATTTCAGTCTTTCATGTCTGTCTCTCTCGCCCCATATTGGGTTGGCACGACATGATTGAATGAAGTGTGATCAATCAAAGTGGTTGTGTATGACACTTTAATCAATAAGGGAAGTTTTGTTTCCCCCTGAAGATTCCCATTATGTTTTTTCCGTGCTGGAAAGTGTTGGGGCAGTCCCGGCTGTCCGGCCAAACGTAAGCAGAGCAAGAGAGAGAGAGAGAAAGAGCGAGAGAGAGAGGGGCAT
This sequence comes from Osmerus eperlanus, assembly GCF_963692335.1. Lineage (NCBI taxonomy): Eukaryota > Metazoa > Chordata > Actinopteri > Osmeriformes > Osmeridae > Osmerus > Osmerus eperlanus. The sequence goes on along the minus strand of NC_085030.1, from coordinate 6,092,845 downwards.
AGAGGGAAAGAGAGAACAGACTCTGAAGTATTGGTCTTCAACCAGGTGTGAAAGGATTGGCAATAAAAGCAGGTTTCCGGAGTGACAAGCTGACTGGTGTAGAAGGTGACATCTCTGACTGATAGCTTTGGCTCAGTGGTAGGAGTATAAATATGCTAAATATGATGACAGGTTGAAAGGCCCATTGAATCAGACCACACAGACATAAGAGGGACCCCACCAATCTGTTTTCTCTCTAAAAGGGGGGGAAAGATGGAGTGAGTGAATGAACGAGTGAGTGCAGTCATGCCAAATAGGGCAGTTCTTAACACAATGTCCATAGCATTATACAGCATCTGAAGACTCCGGGGTTTCGACTGAGGGATGCATGAATAGATAGTGAAGCGAGGGAACGGGTTTGTCATGTGTCTGGTGTTTTAATATCCATCACTCCCTGCAAAGACGCCAGTGAAGCTGTCTTATTTGCATCGCCAAGCTAGTTTAAAGGGGGCGATTGATAGGGGGTGAAATGATGTTTTTAGATGTACAAAGATTTAACCGAAGGAGGTGAGATTGCTAAGTCTGTAAATGTCTGTCTTTTCAAATTCTTTATTTACAGAAACAGCCAGTATTTACACAATAAAATGTCATCTCTCTTCCGTCAGTCGTATCAATATTCATTCAGCGTAATCACCAGGGGTGGCTATAGAAACGGCAGAATTCAAACGGAAAGAATATTAACCAGTGTACTGTTTGTCATATCATGAACACATGATCACTGAACTACTCCTGAATAACAACGAACTTTTGTAGCACAGATAAACTGTGCAGTTATGCTCAACATAAAGCCACCAATACTACAGCAATGGAGAAACCTGGACCTTTTGGAGCAACATTTTAACTACCTGAAGGCCATCAGCTCAAGTGGAGTAGTTGTAAGTTACGGAATTGTATATTGTGCTTGCGGTGTCAGGTTTATAGTATCACGGTAAACCACATATCATGTTTAATGGAAGTATTTTCCCTCGGGGAACTTCACTTTGCTTTTTTTCGTCGAACTGTAAATTCGTGATGTGGTATTGAGCTTTCAATCTTCCCAACGGTTATCTCGTAAACTTAAACTTTTCCCCCCTCTTTGCCCCAGATCAGGAGGCCCTGTCGAACAGAGCCTTTTATAGTGACTGCTGACTCTCACGGCCAATCCTTTACTGCCGAGAGCCTGTCACTCGTAGGCGTGTTATCCCAAGGTTTCCTTTAGCGCTGGCCAGGGACGTTGGGAAAAGGTCCAGTCAGCTACAGTTATACTCGTAGCCCTAAGACCCAGGTTCAGCCAGCCAGCCAACCAGTCAGCCCAACCCACACCAGCAAAACCTCTCAGCATCGATTGTAGCCCAGCTCTATGATTAAACTCCATGTGAAATGAAATGAAGAGTTTTAACGACCTTGAAATGTTTTCCCTCCCCACAAGCCTTTTGTTGTGACATTATGGAAATGAAATAGTCATATTCAGTGAAAACAACCCCCTGACGGAAAATCACAAGTTTTAAGATAAATATGTCAGGGTATTTGAGTCATCAGCTGCATTCTCTCTAATTTATTCTCTTTCAACCAGACGAGAGCGTGTGTGAACGGTCGACCAAGCAATCACACCCAAATGCCTCACCCAATCTCCCACACACGTCTTAAGACCGCCTCTCTAAAGACAATTTCTTAACTTAAATTTTGGATGCTGAGGCTTGCAAGACCAGTTATCCTACATAAAATCTATAACCTAAAACCAGCCTTGACGAATGTTAATGATGTCAGCCTGACCGGCCTCCCCTGTGGTGGTGCAAGCAAGAAAACAGTCGAGGATGGTGTAATCCATTGAAACGCTGCTTGCATAAAAAAAAAAAAGCACCAGCACTATATGCCTATTTAAAGTCACTTTTTATAATCAGCTCTCAAGGAATCACAAAAAAGGGAGTTCAACATAATGGAAATCAGCAGAGTGCCACATACTCTTGTAATAATGTTAACCTCTTTTAACAATAGACGCTCAGACAATTCTGTCAGGCTTACTGTGGAGGCTGTTGCTGTTGTACGGCAAATAAATAGCCGCAGCGAACATGTGTGCTTGTCCCGGACGATTTGTGTGATGTAATTACATCTAAAATGCTTTTTAGCTGCCTCTTTAATTGACTTTCCCCCAGGAGTGATTTGCAACTATCAAGTTCCTCATTGTGGCATGTCATTGTCTTCGGTCAAGGACTGGGGATTATTTGCGAGCGCTTAAATCCAGTTTCCTGACCGGGCCGTGTTCGATCAGCTCGTCAGCTGTCTGTCTGTGGACATGCTCTGTATAACCCGCCAGCCTTCTTCTTCCATCAGCTCCGACTGCTAAGGAGAGTCGCTGTTAATGCATATTAAGTATTCTTTACCCACTTTGTTAAGAGTCCTTTAGAGCCACTCGCACGTGTTTGACTTGAAATACATCTTGACAGCTATTTAAACAGCCCCAGATATTAAACATTCAGTCAGACACCTTTTGAGTAAGGTAATCTTGCAGTGTCACGCAGGACTGCTGACTACCAATCATCTCATATGTATTCTGGGTCGCCACTTTAGCTGGTACTGTATTTTAATGCCCTACATCTCAGGGCTGCATTTCAAGTGTGATTTATATCTTCTCAAGTCAACAGTTACCATCAGATCCAAGGATCTGGCTTCCTTCTCAGAGGACTAGCATAGCTAATAACCTACAGGAGGGAAAAAGGAAAAATATTGCTGAAATAAATAAATACTTAAAAATTAAGTCTTGGATATAGAGGGATGGAGAGTGGGAAAGATATCGAGAAAATGGTCGAAAATTCAAGGGAAATAGAAAGGGTTGGGATGGGCGGCATATTGGTACCCATGCCTGTGTCTCACCCTAAACCAATTTCCTTCCCAGAGACCCTGGGGAACGTCTGATTCACACTGTTTCCTCTTTCAGGGCAGGATTACTCCAAGTGTTCATCCTGCTTTTACAATTAGATCACTCTGCCAGATGCTGAATTCATCAAGAGGGCAGACATATGTATTTGTTTTCTGGTGCGGGGAATGTCGTCTCCATGTCTGAGTCTGTGTTAGCAGGCCGACCTGCACAACGCACGCCTTGTAGACATTCCACATGACACACATTCATTATTCATTTACCTTGAGTTTCACCCAGGTATGGCAGATCCACTCCGGGACACTGCACAGGTGATCCTGGGAAGATGAAAAGACGACACAGGCATTGAAGAAGTGGTTTCAAAGTGTAGGGGGTTTAGATCGGCATGGTTGGAAAGGATTGGGGGATGTGGGGGGGTTTAGCATCGCATGATTCCCTACTTGAGCTTAGATATTATAAGGATGCCACTGTCAATTTGTGTTTTTTTACACAAATATTTTTGATTGAATGTTTTCATGTTTAAAATGAATTCTGTTTTTATGAAACAATTACAGTACGACAGCAAAAGCTTTGAACAGAGCACATCTGGGACTACCCCCTGCCCTGAAGTGAAAAAAAACAACATTCAGGTGGTGCGCTGTCCAGACTACAAAGTGGAAATGCCTTTTGGACCTTGGAAATATAATTGCCGTGTGAGTTTGAACAAAAGAATGGTTTGCAGACAAACACTGGACCCAACAAAATAATACACAGTTATTTAGCTGAGAAACCAGGGCTTCCTTAGTTCAGTGTACAATTTAGCTGAGAAACCAGGGCTTCCTTAGTTCAGTGTACATTAGCAGTGCGTGTGGGAGTGTGTGCATTTCTTCCCTCTCTCTCTTCATAGCATAATGTCAATGGAAACGCACTACAATCACTTAATGTACTCCACAGTCCCACTCTACATATGGGCTTTAAACACTTTAATCGAAGACCTGCTCATTTTTATTGGTGTTCTTTATAGGTAAGGCTGGTGATGATTTTCAAATGCACTCAGTGATTTGTGGCTCATTAGGGCGAGAGTCAGCTCCACGGGAGAGCATGTGTTTGTTCGGGGGGGGGGGGGGGGGGGGGTCATGATGTAGGAGGTAAGAGACAAGAGGGCCGGAAATAGGAGACAGGAAACAGTAGGAGGTACAGTAGGCTTCAGGAAGTACAGTCCCAGTAAGGAAACAACAGGAGACAAGAGGAAAGGAGTTAGGTCACAGGAAAGTGAAGATAAGAAACAGTAAACAGCAGGTAGGACACATCAGCTTGGAAGAAGTAGACGCCATCGAAGTACCAACCTCTGCCCCCCCCCCCCCCCCCCCCCCCCTCCCAGGGAGCAGCTCCCCCGGGGGTGGTGAGGCGTGTTCATGTGGGGATACTGTGTCGTGGGGGCCTGGGGGCGGGGCCCGAGCAGCAGGCAGCACCTCCCAGGCACTGAGGTGCTGCGCCAGGTGAGGAACAGGGTGCTAAACCTCCTCTTCTGCATGCCAATTAGGCCGCTCCCTTTCTCTGTCCAGGCAACCTGCGAGATCAGTGATGTTTTGCCAGGATCATGCCTGCATGCCAAGTTATTTGTTCATCTTGAAAGGGAATCATTTTGGATAGAGACCGAAGGGGAGAGTTTAAAGTGTCCCCGAACAAATAATTAATCTTTCGCGGATTTATTCATCGTTCCTCAACGAAGCTTGATACACCGATTTTCACGTTTGTTAATTCTGCCAAACCCGTGAGAAGCTTCCTGAGAATATTTCGGAGTCAAAGTGAACTTTGAGAATATTGAGAGGACTTGGCCTCTACAGTCTGCCAGAGCTCAGAAAAACTCACAGCTACCTGTCTGACTGTCAGATTGTTTACTCTGTGTTTCTCGCTTACAGAGGGGTCGTTCTCCATCACCTGTAAAAGTGTCTGTCTGGCGGCTCCCAGCTGAATGCAATGCGTGTGTGTGTGTTGGGTATGTGTGTGATGTGTTTGTGTGTCGGGGTGTGTGTGTCGGGGTGTGTGTGTGTTGGGGTGTAGGGTGGAGATTAAATGGACACATGACAGAAGCATAAAAACAGATGAACTATATGGAGCAGGAAATACGCTGAGTTAATCAACCTTTGGTTGTAATGAGCTGTTGTGTAGGCCGACTTAATTAAAAGGGATGTTAAATAATTCCTCAGTGGTCATGGTATCTTGAACCCAACGTTGCGTTACAGCTGGGCTTAGTGTGCGACCCCCCCACCCCCCATTCTCCTACATCTGGACAAATCCAGGAATGTCTGGAATGTCAGCTTATTAAGGCTTTACCTTGCTGGGGAAAAGACCCCTAACGGGAAATGTCAGTATTGATTCTTCCCCTTCATTAATACAACCCTTCCTTCCCCAGGGCTGTGAATAAGGGTGTGTTTGATGGAGGACGCGGGCAGCGTGTCAGAATGAGGTGTGTTCCCAGGACCGCGAGTCCTCCCCATCACACTGACTACGGGCTCCTTGAAGGGTTTATAATGTGGACGACAGTTCAATAGGGATCTAGAGGGAAAGGGTACCCTTTAATTCTTCACAGGGCTGAGTGCACTTGTCACGCCATATCAGCGCAAACGCTCAGCACTGACGTGCATGCGCACACACACGCCTCTCCAGAGTACCTCGACACAGCAGCGGGTCCGAGACTGGCTTGGATTCAACCTTGTTTGTCCTACTCTCCCATATCTGACAGGGCAGATGTCTCCAAAATGAAATCAATCAATGTAACGTTTTGTAAACATCCTAATTATGTGTCCTGTGAGTGATCTTGCGTTTTGAGTGAATATTACATTTCGCTCAGTGTGAAATTGCTGTAAGGATTCAACCACAGTCAAACATGATCAACTCTCAGGAGATTTAGGCAGTGACATTGTCATTTAATGCTTGAACATCCAACTATTCTCATTAAATGAAAAATCTGAGAGCAAAAAACGGAAGTCGAAGAAGTGTATAATTCATCAATCAAGACTGCATTATTATTCCTAGAGATGCAGACAACATTTAATAAGTCCAGATGTAATTATTGTTGGAAGTGTGTAATTCAATATTTCTTATCTTGTCATGGCTTGACTTTATCCCAGCCGCCCCCCCCCCCCCCCCCCCCCCGTTCCCTAGACCCACAGCCCCCCAGAATGCTGACAATGCACTCTCTGTCAGCAAGCTTTTACAATAGCATATATCAACCCTTAAACACTTCGGAGGAACATTCAAACATCTGTGTGTGGATAATTTTTGATGGCCCTATGAATTCTGTCCAGACTGGCACCTAGTGCAGAGTAATACACGTGTAACAAAATGAAGTACCCATGCTTGTGGCAGGAGGGATTTTGTTTTTTTTCTTCTTCTTTTTGACTTTGTATCAAGCAAGGAGCTGGTGGCTACACGTACTGTGGCACTGTCTCCTCCCGTCACAGTGAAGGAGTTCCAGCCTCAGGCATCGCATCTCCAAAGAGGCTCGATATACATCTCCTGTTTTACATAAACGCTTGAATAAGAATGCTGCATGGCCGGCTGAGGCCCTATGCACACGGTGTTAAAGGTAAACACGCTGTCGTTGTAGACCCTGCATGTGAAAGCACTGTTAAATGGAATCAGACCTCCTGAATACCAAGACGGAATACAGTAGCGGATGAAAGCCCTTTTTTCCACATGAACTCCAGTCCATAGTGTACTTACAGCAGCAGGGGGGGTTTGCATTACAGTGTACATACCTTAGATTCTCTTGGATTATTGACTCCTGATGGATGTGGGTTTTCCTTCCTATTGTGGTCAGTCATGGTCATACAGTTTGACCACTTGAATTGAGTGTGCTCCCTCGCCAGCCCCACGGGCCATCCGACCACACAGATCCTAATGGATGTGGTTCTGGACTGGCCGCCCCACAGCCAGTGGGAATGATTGGCTAATTGACCTGCAAGAAATTGTGGCCAACGGCTCCACTTTCCGCACTGCATGGTCAAACATTTTTCCAACTTCCTCACTTGGACTAGCATCAGATCAGTTTTATAAATCGAGACGTGCAAGGCCCCTTTGTCCTCGTTATTGTTTCTGTTGTCAGCTCGGGTCCTGTCTCACAGAGAGAGGGAGGTCAATGAAGGGGCAGACAGAGAGAGAACAGTGCATAATAGTTGCAAGGATACTCTCATACATACTTTGAGGCTTGTTAATAGCTTGTAGACAGCTACCTTGGCTAGTGCCTGTCTGAAGGGGAGAATGGATGAGTGCTTTTGAATTTTGTTGGTTGACATGACAACTGTACCCCGAAATAAGAACACAGCATCTGTTCAGCAAATAATTGGTCCTCCACAGCTCCTTGTTAAAATGTCTTACCACATTTTCTTTTTCATCATCACAAACAACCTGCACATTTGAAACATCAGCACATTTTCAACTCTCTGCAGACCATGGATGGCAATGATAGTGTTTTTCTGTTTAACAGTGGCACCGATCTCTATGACTTTGCAACAAAACAAAAACCCTGAAAAACCTCTCCCACGCTCCTAGGGAAATAACATTGTCCTGTGGAAACCGTTTGGGTAAATTGTAGTGAAAACTGTGCTGTGCTTGAGAATATAAATGTTACACACAGAGCGTAAATAATACAATGACAATCGGGGGGGTCAACTTCTTCTCCAGGGTGTGTATCGACCCCCCCGACCTGTTGTTTTTACCTCTTTGGGGGGGGGGGTCAAGTCTTAATTAGGGGGGTCAAAGCCCCCCAACCCCCCCCATAATTCGAACCCTGGTTACACAGCTGTGCTGTATGCAAGGACTCAACATCCTAGCGCCTGGAATTCTACTGGAACTTTCCTCTCAATGTACTGGTTCTAGAGGACACACTGTAGCTGTAACTTCTCTGTATGGATGTTAGTAAAACACACTGGTTTTCGGTGGCTCCACAAGCACTTTGTAAATGAGTCCCTCTGTGGATAAACTCATCATTTCCATATCCACTTTCTGATGCCCGCGGTGGATAGTAGCAACATACATTTAATTAGGGAGTTAGACCATGAGTTGACTGGATGTAAGACTGCAAAAAAAAACCACTACTGGCCAATTTGCAGCTTGCCTCTGTGTTGTCCCTGGCTATGCCCCGTCATGCCTCCGGCTCTGCCCTCTCCTGTAGCTCAGGGGGGCAGCTGTGCCCCATGCCAGCGGCCCCGGGCCCCTCACTGCTGGGGCCTCCCAGGAGTTTGCAGACAGAGACGCTGGGCGCGCTGCTGGCAGGAAGTGATGGGAGAGATCTGCAACAGCGCAGAGGCAGCATTACTCAACCCATTGATTGGGATGTTTTTTCCTGCATGGAGAGAACATGGGAGAAACCTTATGTGGATACCATCGCACTACGAGCGGGACTTTTAATAGTTAGGTTTGCCCAGCGAAAGCGTCACTGGACGGACTGGTCAGCTAGCCGCGCGGTGCTCTGGAGAAATGGGAGACAAGAGGTGGTTCAGTGTTCATTCTGGTGGGATGGTGTGGAGAGAACCCTGACTACTTGTGACCACACAACCTCAAACCCCTAGGCTTTAGCTCAGCGTGTTCATGCATGTTCCATTTGTCACCATCGCAGGCTAGCACCTAACAAGGTGGGACACTCCCAAACACCAGGGTTGACGAAGTGTCACATCACACGATCTTCAGTTGAAGCAATTAGTGCTCAGACGTCACTGACAACTCTGCTTCATGTCAGGAACCCTGTGTTCAGTGTGGGTGTCGTGCCCTGGGATGAAACAGGCAGTCACCGAGAAGAACCAGTTGGGAACATCCATCTTCATCCTGTACGGGAGTGACATGGGATCTTCAAGAGAGAGAAAAATCATCGAAATATCGAAGACAATGTGAAAAAGTAAATGTGGTGCGTCCGATTGTCTTTGTGCAAGTCATCCGTCATTGTTATCAGGCCAGACTAGTCACAGACGGTGAGAAATACTTGACTCAACCCGGCTACGTCAGAAAAGCCGAGCAGGGTCTGGTCTTTCAACTGTTTCTGGAACCATTGCATCACACAGCCACTGTTTAATCTGTTCTAAATATACAGAGGGGCCGCGAACAAATCACTGCATATTCAGAGCTCAGAACACAGACCTGTCTGCGTCTTATCTGGAGGGTTTCTTCCACTCCTCGGCAGATTTAAGCACTCGTCCTCTCATCTGTATTTATAAGCGAGCATGAAAGCTGCCCCCCCCCCCCCCATCCCTTCCTGTGTACCCCGCCCCCCCGCCCTCCCGCCCCCTGACTGAACAATGTTGGGATACAGGAACAGCATAGAGACGCAGGCGTAAGCTACCGGCTACCTACTCCTCTGAAGCAGCAGCTGCATAAACAATGCTTTATCTTCACATCCTCTTAGCGTTTATTCACTGGAGCTCATTTGTACACTGATAGTGCTGAGTCACACTCATATGTGTGGACTCTCCAAATGTTCGGCACCATGGCAACCGTGTCTTAGCGATGGCTCAGATCTCTTTTTTTGTAAGAGCACTAACAAAAATAACAGTTTTTTCTGGTTTTATTTCTCCTTTCAAAATGTGTGAAGAAATAATGCACTCTGTACCTACCTCACGGTTCAGTTAAATCCTGCAGTCACTTTTCTAGAGATGCGCCTTGAAATTCTCCTCTGTGTAATGCTAATTTAAGGCTTAAACACAGGGAACTTTTAGCAACAGAAACTTCTGGTGAAAGTAAATGCTGACTTCATCAGTGAACTCTGGTTTATAGAACTCTGCTTTGAACAAATAATGTATCGTCAAAACCCAACCTTTTCTTATTAAAAGAGATTCGTTGTTTATGTTTTGCTGATTGATACTGAGAGAAAAAGGCTTGTTGGTTGCACTTAGCTGTTGATGTCTAGGATGGCCACATTGACTTGAGGCAAAAGTAGGCCACACACACATACATATACACACTTATTTTTTGTCCTAGCCTAAGGCAAGGTTTGGATCGCACCCTTTGTCAGAGTTTCGGCGAGTTTCAAAGAAATAATGGCATGACTTCCCACTGAGTGTGGGGTCTTCCTTAATTGGCGCTTTTTCGCTCACAAACGTCACTTCGGCTCTGCTCACTTGGGAGCACACATCAATGGACCTGGAATCTACTGTACTGACACACTCACTGTGCACTGTGAGGCCACTGCTGTCTTAGCTACTTCACAGGCATTTATTTTTAGGTAAACCCCCCCAAAAATGTATATCTACGGATGTTTTACTGTACATAAACTAAATCGTTTTTCAACCTACCACAGTATAATGATCACTGTGGTTGACTGTTCATATCCCCGACCACATTGTTCCTGTAACTGACTCATGTTGGCTGATGCCCCTGAAACTCATGTCCTGTAATGTTTATGGGTCATTGTGTTAGTTAGTTAATGAGTTAGTTACCTGTTAAGTTAGTACGTTTATTTGTTCGTCCATTCATCGGATACAGTGGAAAGATACAGGTTTAACTGTCCTTTCCTTATGATCAGACACACTGCACACTGTTGTGATTCTTGATATGTCTGTGCAATACTTGTGTGTCCACACAGGAATCATGTGACCTCTGACCTCCAGGGGGACAGCAGAATCACGAGCAGCAGTAGCCACAGAGCTTCCAGACGCTAAACAGATGATCACGTGTCTTTAGTCTTTTTTATTCCAAAATGACTTGACGTGTGCTTTTTAATCTGGAATATGTGGCTGGATGATATTACTCCAGGCTGGAGTTACGAGACAAAAAACAACAGCTTTGAGTTACATCGAGCTTTGAGTTACCAGGATTCTTCGGGAACTTCATGCAAACAGCTGAAGGTTGTTGAAGTCTCACTTCAACACAGGCTTACAGAACAAGGCTTGCACTCTGTTGGAGATGTCTAGATACACGTTTAACACCTCCACACTGGGAATGTGAGCGTGTGTCAATTCATGATGTGGGATAAATATAAACCCAATAAAATGTAGTCTAAAAGAATCACATAAAAACAACAGCTTGTAAAAACATGGTTGCTAGTCAATTTGCGCTTAATTACTGTCTGTATGCCTCTTTCTTGATAGAAGTAATTGCTGGGAAAATAATTGAGTTAAAGTTGTGCTGAAGATTCCTTCACCCTGTAAATGGTAAACGCAAGAGTGAGCGATGAGAAACATTGGCCTCATACAAGACGGTAGATTTAAACTGAGGTTTTCCTGTCACCAGCAAGAATGAATGGTCATGTTTTTGTGTGCCCAGGTGTGAAATTGCTGCTGTATTTGGCAGACCGTCAGAGGTTAATGCACTCTCCCAGGCCAGCTCCCACATACAACGTTGGCTGGCATGAACACCAGTCTCACATACGCCAGAGTAGTTTCACAGGATCCTCTTGAAAAAGAACAATGGATTTCGCGAGCAAGAATGTGTTGGAAGCGGCAAGCTGACCGTGAGCAGTTCCCGTGGAGCCAGTAAAACAGCACTCAGTGGTCCTCAAAGAGCACAGCTCTTTATTGGCTCTCTCAAATAAAGACGAGGCATTGGACAGTTTCAAAACGTTTCGGGTGTCCCAAGTGTCAGCGGGCATGGTCCATGTAATAGCCAGCTATTTCAGATGAAAGAAGGGGGAGAGAATGGGTGAGGAGATGTGTCTGTGTAACTAGAGCTACACCTGGCCACCTCGGTTGTGGCGTTGCAGAGGTTTTGTTGTGTGCTTGCCTCTGACCTCGGAGTCAGTAGCTAGCTGGTCTCATCTGTTCACCGTTCGCACGGTTTTGGAACCTCTTTCATCTATAAATCATGGATTCATCTGCAGAGCGAACTCTTTCTGAACAAGCCTCTGTTGCTAGCACTGGGGAAGCAATCAGCCCTACCAGGCGTGTCACCACGGCTGTCTTTGATAATTGTTTTATCAAACGAAATGCTCACTCTCCCACATTCTCTTTCCTCTCTCGCTCTTTTTCCATCTCTCTCTTTCATCTCTCTCTCTCTCTCTCTCTCTCTCTCTCTCTCTCTCTCTCTCTCTCTCTCTCTCTCTCTCTCTCTCTCTCTGTCTCTCTCTCTCTCTCTCTCTCTCTCTCTCTCTCTCTCTCTGTCTCTCTCTCTCTCTCTCTCTCTCTCTCTCTCTCTCTTTATCTCTCTCTCTGTCTCTCTCTCTCTCTGTCTGGCAGGCTGTAAATGTTGTCAGTGAATTGGGTTCCTCAAGTACCTGGGAGTTCTGCAGGGTTATTAGTGCCAGTCTCAATGCATCTGGGGGAGGTATTGGAACACAACAAGCCCAGAACAGTGGTCTGTCTCTCGGCCTTCTGTCTCTCCCCACTAGCCTCCTGCAGCTCTCCAGCACAAAGTCACAAGATCAAGCCTTCATATCTCCTAGTGATCACCTGCACGAGCAAGCATAAATGACAAGAAAAAGCTGCTTCCTGACCATTTTAAGAGCATTAGTTTCCTTCGTGGTTTCTCCTGCACATGCTGCCCGCTTGGCTTTCTCTCATTATAAATGCTCGGATGCACTTCCTATCCACTGTACTGTAAATGCAGCAATCTGGGAGGGTGGAATGTTGAGATATCCATGCTGCTGCACATTTCTTCTCTACTGGTCTACTGGGAGGGGAAGTGGGTTGCTGGGGCTCCCCGGGGGATGGACACCAAGCCCCCAGGCAGAGAGAACAGATTAAGTCCAAGATGAAATTTCAGATTTGTTGACTTCTTTTCTGTGCAAGTGGAAAAGTTCATACTGTTCTTCTGCTCTCTTGGGACACTACAGGCTATTTGTTTGTCGTCATCCACTGCTTTCTGTAAATAACCTCAGAGACGATCCCTGACCAGACTGTCTCGTTAATCACACGCCCTCGTATTGAGGCCACTTGAAATTGAATCTACTCTGCTGAAGTTAAGATTCTTCAGTTTAAACACGTGATTCAAAAAACAATAGCGGATTTGCAGTAGCTGTGACCAAGTGTATATGTGTGCATGCAGTTTTTGTGGACCGACCGACCAACCAACGAACCGACAGAGTGAGCTATTGCTGCTAGTCGCAGCTAAATTTAGGTATAAATATATTTTTTGAATTTGATGTGGCAGGAAGAACACCTGTTCATAGTTATCAAAGTCCCATCAGAGGAGCTCCAGTCAGCGTCTTCCCTCACCTCAGGAGAGGAAAGTTAGTGTTGCAAGCAGCAAAGCTAAACAAACAACTTGACATTTTCCATCCGTACAGTAATGCATGTGATTAAACAGGAGCAATTCTGCAAGGGCAACAAAAAGAGAAATGCACTGGGGGGGGGGGTGTAATAGCCGCTGGATAAATTGTGCTTAATAGTGTAAAAACCTTTAAAATTAATTGAGCAGCCAAATGTTACTATTGCATCTCTGCTCATGTATGCTCGCTGCTGCAGAAATCCTGCCGAGAATGTTGAACGGCCTTCTTCTGTCTCAGAGCTAGGGGCAGGTAGAGTATTGGACCCTGCAATCACAACATGATGACTCTATCACTGAGCATTATATGAAACTAAGAGAGAGCCTCCCTCTCTTTCTCTTTTCTCTTTTCTCTTTTCTCTTTTCTCTTTTCTCTTTTCTCTTTTCTCTTTTCTCTTTTCTCTTTTCTCTTTTCTCTTTTCTCTTTTCTCTTTTCTCTTTTCTCTCTCTCTCTCTCTCTCTCTCTCTCTCTCTCTCTCTCTCTCTCTCTCTCTCTCTCTCTCTCTCTCTCTGGTCTTTTATTGTAAAAAGGCTATAGGTTAAGATTAAGCATAATCATATTCTTGTCGAGGGCGCATTTTAAAACCAACTGCCATGATAACAATCACAAGGATCAATTAAACATCCGTGTATGAGCATACAGCACAGGTCATTTACCACATCTGCATCCTTCCTGACCCATAAAAGCACCTGGCGCCCTGTGACCTCGCAAGTTGGGGCATAGCATGCAGAGGCACGTTCGCCACAGACCTTGTTTATTTCTTCAAGCGGCGTGGCTTTTCGATTTAAAGGTCTGTCTCTATAGAGATATACAGGAATTCGATTTCAACAGGGAGCGGAAGACTGGGAGAGAGGTCGGGCCAAGGAAGCTTCCAGAGAGTGGTTGTGAGGGCAGTGGTGGTGACAGGATTCGTTGGGAGCAGCACAAACACAGCTTCACTCCAATGTTTTCGATTATCTCTGGTTTCAAATAGGTGGGCAGTGGGTGTGGACCAATATGAAACTAAACCACTGTGTCAGACTGGTCTGGGATTGTTTGCTGACCCACTATTCAGCCTGCGCTTCATGCTTCAAAGAGTCTCTCCGCAATCTAGTCCCGCGGTGCTCATGAAATTAAGGGGGTGGAGGGGAAAGGAGGGGCACTCGATGTGTGTGTGTGTGTGTGTGGGGGGGGCTCTATTGATACGGTTCATCTCAGCTCAGAGAGCGGACTCTGTCCTGCGGCATTTGAGAGAGAAAAAGTCCTATGTGAACTCGAAGGATCCTAACAAGATAAATGACTGAATGCAGTCCCAGAAGGTCTTCCAGGTCTTTCATCAGCTCTGAGAAGCCTCACTCAGGCCAGCGTGGCATTGAGCTCCTGGCTCCTAGTGATGCTTGCCAGCAAACAGCCACTGTCCTGGGGAAGGAATCTCTCCGATTCTGCAGTGTGGCGGCACCACTCCTGCCTTTTCGTAACTTACGAGTGAAGCGAGACGGTGACACCATGTTTGACTGTGATTGAGATGTCTGAACAAGTGTATTCAAAGAGCGGGAATGTACTGCACACGCACACATGGATAAGTCTTTTGAAATCGAGGTGAAATGACAGCAATCAACAAGGATGAGGAGATCCTAGCAGTGAACCTGGCAGATAAACGACGGCAATTTGGCTGTATTTACTGTGGACAAATGAATGAAATGGTTAGTCCTCATCCACAACACATAACAATGTTATGTTGTGGAGATACATCAGTAAACGTTGCGGGTCCCTCTGAGAGCTCCATCAGACATCCCCCCGTGTCTGCCTGAGTCCTTTTGCTCCAGCTCACGCTCCTCCATCTCAGCTCAACGAGCCAATAACAAGGATTAGGCTGCAGAGAAATCATATCAGTTTAAATGTAGCGCAGATCTGATTTTGTTGTGCAGGCCGAGAAGAAAGGGGGTGGGGGGGAGGGGGGGGGGGTTGGTGGAAGGAAAAAAAAACACTGATCTTACAGAATGTGATTTTATGACTTCTCCCGTCACATCTAGTTGCTTCGTGAATGTAGCAGATACGTTGGGCCATCTCCGGGTCCTGACACGCACCAGTCCTGCCCGCACCAGAACCAGCCGAGCATGCAAGAGTCCACTTACATCCCTCGCAATATACCGGGGGCACAAAAAGGTTTGTGATTTTTTTTTCCTTTTTCTTCTGCAGTTCCTGGCAATGTAGCGTCTCTATAACCTGGTCAGCCCGCCTGCCTGCCCGAGGTGGAGAGAGACAGCTCTCCAGGATTCAATAACCAGACCTGAATAGCTTGCTGTGACATATTGACTGTGACATCGCAACCTTTGTGACACATTTTCCAGATAAACACTGCTTTAGGGCGGGAGTGCATGCGAGATGAAGGTTGCATGGGGCGCGGTGAGAGCGGCGGGGATGGGATATGGAGACGTAATCTCCTTAAAAAGGGTTTGGTATCTGGTTGAGCAGGGTGGGGGATGGAGGGGCGGGGGGGTGGGGGGTGGGGTAGTGAAGAAATGAATCAACCTTCATCTCCCCTGCGCTCAGCGGTGAGTGTCTATGGCCTTGACAACAACATTACATGCTCACCGGGCCAAGTGTTCCCTCCCCCCTTCTCAACCGCCCCACACCCCTCGACTCCCCACTCCTAGTTCCACCTCTGCAGTGTCAGTTACCATAGCTCATCCACACAAGTGTTATCTCAGTAGAGCTCCAGAGACTCTAATCAGGAGAGTTGTTTGCGGGAACCTGAGTAGAGTCTGTCCAGTGGAGCTTTGCTCTGAGTTGCCAGCCAGCATCTCACTGTTTGATCTCTTGTTCAAACCGATGCTACAAAAGCGAGAGAAGAGAGAGAGAGGGAAAGAGGGTTAGGGGGGGGTTACACCGGAGCGCAAAGCGTGGCCTGACCGCTTCACGGATGCGGAGTGATTACTTAATGCCATCTAATCTTTGGTAATAGGCACACGGTGGCCTCTCCCTGGCCCTGATTGCGGACGGGCGGTGGGAGCAGAACACCGATTTCATTACAGATTCGTTGTTGAGGCGGAAGTTTTCCCACAGCAGCAGACGGGGCGTCTCTGGAGGCCCAGGCGAGCCAGCGGGAGGACAGGAGCCCCTGGGGAGGCTGGAGCGGAGAGGGGGGTGGGCTGCCGGCCTCTGGGGAGGATCCTCGGGCCTCGCAGCCCCCCATGGACTTGCAGAGGCTCCACTCACATTTGTGTCCATCCTTTTCCCGCAACACGAAACAGAACCACGGCGATACAGGAGCTACCAAGGTACCAACTGCTCCTGCAGTGGCCTAGTTAGAGGCACAGTTGGAGGGAGGAGATTGCTGAATGCCAAAATCG
Source organism: Osmerus eperlanus (assembly GCF_963692335.1). Lineage (NCBI taxonomy): Eukaryota > Metazoa > Chordata > Actinopteri > Osmeriformes > Osmeridae > Osmerus > Osmerus eperlanus. Next base: position 6,076,446 of record NC_085030.1, on the reverse strand, counting down.
GTAGCTTCACAATGACGGTGACATTTGAGCCGCTAATTACTATTGTTCTCTCATGTCCCATTCGTCATCCAAAGCTCCCTCTGAGCTTCCCAGGTCAGACAAGGGCCGCTCCTCTGTTAGGGCCATGACGGGAGTGCATTATAAATCACTACACCGTTTAGAAGTAATCCCCAACATGTTATTAACTTGCGATTGCTACACCAGACTGAATAAGAAGAAGAAAAAAAGACTCTCAAGCCTTTGTTACTTGAAGGGTTTTAATAAGAAGCTTGATGACTATCATGTCATGTTATCAAGCCAGAGAGCAGTGTGCACTGTGCTGTGCATCTACGTTCCCAGCGCTGGTGGGGGTCGATATCTAAGATTACAGACGATGACAAACACACATTGTTTTTTGTTTTTTTTTGTCACGCAAGGAGCCAAAGCATAAGCTCCTTCAGCAGTAATGGAAAGCTGCTATCTCAACTCTTATCTAGTTCTATTTTTACAGTCGGAATCAGTGCATTTCAAATGCAGTCTTTCACTTCAGCTTCAGCTGGCCCGTCACAAACCAATTTGGCCCATCTCCTCCTGTATCTTCAATCGCTACCATCTATCTGCTCAATTGACCTGCTTGGTGACTTCTTCTGCTGTATCTCCAGTTATCATTGTCCTCTGTCAGGAGAGAAGCTCCAGTCTGACCTAACGTTGCTGCCGAAGAAGGGAAATCATCGCACACAGCCACACAGATCCTCCGGAAGAGCAGTCAATCTGTCAAGATGCATCCTAGATGTCTCACGTCTCAAGAATGCTCATTTGAAAGTTTAAACAGTTTTTGTTTCTTTTCTAAACCAACACAAGATTGACATTGTGTTGTCATTCACTTTCCAGAACAACAAAATATAATAAAAGACAGTACAACTTCTGGCATAGAAATGAAGGTAAAAAAAAAAAAAAGTTTGGGCAACATTTATTAGGAATGCAAGCTGTCAGCAGGAACTTGTTATGTTGAGTATGCCTCTGAGCTACCAACTATTTTGACACTAAGTCTCTCGTCTTTGTTGATATGCAAAGCATGTTGTGATTTGTTTCCGACATGCCAGAAGGGAGACACCTGCAGTAGTTGGACAACTTGACACCTTCTCGCCAGAGAGAAAGCATTTCCATATAGTTGGTGTGTTCTCTACCTTCCACCACTCCTCAGTGTTTCTGCTATGGTGGTCAGGTTCACAGTACACGACTGCAAGGAAATGATCATGTTAAAACTTTCAGACGGAGGCAATTCCATTCCATCAAAGGGACATTTGATTTTGATGAGCCAGCAATGTTTTGTGTTTATTTCGGGGCACTCGTCATCCTGAGATCATGTCGTCCACATACCATACTCTTCACCTTGCTATCTCACACTCCCCTGATCATTGCCTGTACTGAAAAAGCTACATCTTCACTATGCAAGTCTCCCCAGTGCATGAGAATGTGCAGCAGTAGTACTCGGTCCAAAAGTTCAAACATCAAATGTGGGTTAGGTGCCGATTTAGAATGCACATGAACAGGCCCAACAAGGGAAGCAGTACACGGAAAATCAAAGCCAAGATTCAAAACACCTTTGAAGTACAGTACTGCAGACCCATGGAGTGGTCATTACTAGAAAGCTTGCTCGAAAGGGGTTCTTGGGAGATTGCAGAAGATACATACATAATCTTTTGCTTGTTGTTTATTCCATCCTTGTCCTTCAATCTCGGTCCCAGGATTGCAGCATCAGTTCTGTTGCTGCGTGTGTGTCTATGTGTGGGTGTGTGTGTGTGAATTTGTGCATGCCTGCACGTGTGTGCCCACATGTGTACAGTAGGCTGTGTGTGACTGTGTGCACATGCCTGCTTGTGTGTATGTCTGTATTGTAAATGGGAGTGTTTGTGTCAACATGTGTGTTTGCGTGTCTGCCTGCATGTGTGTGTATGTGTGTGTGCGAGTGTACAGACAATGGTAATGGAGCAAAGAAAATAGTCTCTGTACAGTACCTGATCCATCACCCTATATCAGTTCCATCCAGTGGTTTTGTCCTCTAAAAGGAAGCACTATGCTTTACAATATGTCACCATTACCACACAATCCAATTCCCCATGGGACCCCTGTCTTTAGGCTTGTGAATATAGGAGAGCATAAATACAACACTCTGTATTCTGTGGACAAGAAACCGCTCTGGCTCGTGTTCAATTTAATCATTTTTTTTTCTTTCTTTTTTCTTTTTTTCTAAAATCCCAGCCACCCCCCCTCCCCAATTAAAAAAAATTTATATATATTAATTTCTGTTTTTGCTTTCCTGCCTTCATGATCTCCTCAGCCAGAGTCTCTAGACCATCGTAAATTCCAGTCAGGCGCGACCCATTCCCTAAAATGTGGAATGTGATTGCTGTAGTGTGGAGATAGCTGGAGAGACAAATCGATCCAGCTCTGGCCCCTAGCCTGGACGTGCTCTAACTTCCAAGACCGTCATTACAGGTGAGCTGAGCTGGGGACATGAATATGCAGCAGCTTCACTTTTTCAGGGGGCCATGCGGCCACTGAGGAGTGATGGGTAATGGAGCTGGCAGGGAGGAGAACCAGCCTGTCTAAGTGCTGATGACCTAGTTCTGCTGTAATGTGGGTTGGAAAAATCCCTTAACCAATAAATCTGGCTATGGGTCTCCATAACATCAGACTGGCACTACAGACAGAGGTAGATTGATCATCCTATCTGCCTTTTTATCTGGTTTCTATTCATCTCCAGTTGAAAAACGACCCCATCCATAATTAATAAGCGACACGCACCAATTGGGTAAATTCTTGGCTTCAGTTGAAACCATTTTTTTCCCTCTTCAGTTTATCGGCAGTACGTCTTCAAGAGCGTGATTTTGTTGTGGTGTTCAATCAATTACAGTCTTTGAATTTTAGTGATCATAAAGCTCATTAAAACATGTTTATATAGCAATCAATTTCACTCCAAGCTGTATAAAAAACAAGATGGCTGCAGAGACTTGTATAGCCAATACTCTCTGAAGTTCCAACCGGCTTCTTATTAGAAGATCCGCCCTACACAGGGTCCTAATCCCTCGATTACTTCTGGTACTTGTTGAGCACTTGACAGTACTTTATATAGACCATGTTAGTATGCCATTGTACTTTCACAGGTCCCCTTTGTAATTCCTCTGCCTTGGTAGCACTTTGAGATACTACATAAAATAAAACAAGCTTGATAGATTAATGACCCTATGAACAAATAATAAATCTCAAATGCAGAAATGTAACTCAATAAAAATGAATTATGTCAACAGGAATGCTTCTACGAGATTCAATTGAGGTCTTATGAGCCTTGAATACTGAAGACATGAACACATTTCTCCATTCTGCTAAGTCTAAAATAATTCTGATGCTTACTGCAAGACTGACACTCTTCAGTATAATTAAGGAAGTAGTTCTCTAACAAACTTCAAACACATTAATTTGATTTGATCATTATATTTGGCCCTTGTGACCATGATGGAACCATAAGAAAAATACAAACAATGGGATTCAAAACCACAAAATGATATGTCAGTGTACAGCATGTTGACAGGGAGAGGCAAAGCGAGGTCACTAGCTCTCCTGTTAATTATAAACTGCTTCAAACAGAGAACGTATCACTGTTTTGCATCACAATGAACATCTCCACAAAGTTAATCAGTTGGACCTCTCTCAACGGATGAAAGAACGGCGTAAAAGGTATCCCTTCAAAAGAAATCTTTCTCAAACGGTAATTAGCATTGCATATTATTCTTTTTTTTTTTTTTAAAGTGGATAATAGGAGGTAATTTAATGACAGCGTACAGTATGCATTTCAAGTCTCTTTTAGAAGCTGTACCAAGAGCATGTTCTATATTCATATCTCATGCAAATCATTGCGACCACCCAGAGGGGTCGTGGATGGTGGGCCACTGAGCTACAGGTTTCAGTTCTTCACCCATCAGGTTGTTCCAGTTGTGTAGTTGGAAGAGAGGACACTGAAACACGTCTCACTTGTTTCTGACAGTGTCTTCAGTCAGACCTCTGACCAGCTGGCCCTGGAACAGGATGTAGACGTGCAACCTGCCGAGTCGTGTGTGGGTGAATCTTTTCTGGGGGTCGATATACATTTGCTCATGTGTCCTTCGGGATTCTTATGAGCTGCGTGTTCGTGCGTGCTTTGGATGTGTGTTTCTGGAGCTTGTGTGCTTGTGTGTCTTCTGTTTGTGCAGCTCTAGGATGGCTGGTGACCCTTCAAAAGTGAAAAAAACTGCTGTTTAAGACTTCCATGGCGCCCCCTCACCCCACCCAACCCCCATCCCTCCCTTTCACCCCGCAAGCCCTACCCTCTTACCCCTCGTTGCCAATGTGGCCAGACGTTCAAACACACTGACCAGTTATTTTAATTTCTCCCCCAGATTACAGTGTCTGAATTAGTCCTTTCAAGACAATAATCCAGCCCACTTGAACCCGTAGAATCATGGCCTCAATCCGATACATATGAAAGAGGCGCTCATTTCTTCAGAAGAGAAGGGGCATGTTCTTTAAAAAAGAAAAATGCTGGTAAGTATTTTGTATGCTACTTTTGGAGTTTATAAAATAATTTATTATAAGCTCTCCAGGCAATTTATATGCTGTCCGTTTAAATCAATTTGATTGTCTCTTAGAATTACAATAGGCTAGTAGAAGTGTGCTTGTTTAATCAGAGGGAGCTGCAGGCCAGTCAGACATTTAGGTATACTGCCAAGCATGTACAATATTCCAGTTTGTCCACGTACTTGAACAATGCAATACACTCAGCCTGGAGAGAGGGACCTGCCTTCTCCATTGATATCACAATTACTTCACAGCATTCCCCAGTTTTTTAAAATAAAATGTTATTGTCTAAATACCAAAGAGAGAACACACTAAAGCTAACAGTGTAGAAAGTGGATCAACCACAAAAGCGGTCAGGATTGTACATCTACACTGTCTCAGCCGGTACCTGTACCTTCTAGAACCTCTAGATCTACTGCATTTGCACAGCAGTACTATTCACCCTGTAGCTGCTTTCAGAAGGAATCAGCAGAACTGGCTGTCACCCCCCACAAAATGTATTTGAAATGGGGGCCTACTGGATCTCATTTTACGAATCATTAATAATAAATTGGGGCCATCAATCCTAATGACGAAGGGTCAGTTATTATCAGGCCTGCGTTGGGGGAAGTTCTGTGGCCAAGGATAAAACATTTTTTTTACATTGTACATGAAACATCTGTTTAGTTTCAAGAGATATAATGTTGCGGATGGCGATGAAGTATGTATGTTTAGGCTGAAGACCCAAGCATCTGGCTAGACCAGACCAGGCCATGTCAACAGGCAAACTCTTTCTACTCTGCTCTGCCTAGCACGGACTACTGCAGTTTGAAGACCTTGTTGTGAAAACGCTTCAACATATTGAGCTCAAGGGCATGGTCATGCAGTGATGGCAGCTCAATGTGTGGAGGGGGGGGGGGGTGTTGGGGAGAGAAGGGGGGGGCAGGCACAGAGCGAGACAGAGTTAAAAACCCATGACTGTACACTCTTCAACCATATTACCACACTAATGGGACAGATTATATGCAGGACAGAGGGCATTATAGTTAGATGAACCTGGATATGTCCTTGAACTGAATCCATGACTCATTTTTTCTCCGTCGCTTTGTGTCAAGTTTATGAGCTTATATGGGTACATGGCAGAATTATCTGCATTTTGTATTTTGACAGACTGTCATGCTGTTAGATGGAATAATACCGAGAAGGCTTATCAGAAGGGCATATAAACCAGGCTGCATTTCAGCGATCGAACGCAGCTTTTCCAAAACATTTATTTTTCTGTTGGGTCATTTCTCTAAAATATGTTTTGTTCATCAGGATTCTGTCACAAAGACTTAGTAAGAAATGGATCACATGACATACAACACTTCACATCTCCAAAGTGCCTCAATGCCGAAGGTATGATAGGACTTTTTGATTGGACTGATTTAACAGTACAGTAACAAGCTTGTGGTGGAGAAATACAGCAACTGGTGATGGTAATCTAATTACATTTGCACCTTTATTAAATATCAGCCATGTGTATGGCCAAGGCATTTTAGGTACAGCAATTATAGATACATCCACGTGGCTGACATGTAATACAGGTGCTAATGTAATGAGATGTTTTATATTATTTTAAAATGACTAAAAAGAGAAAATATAAAAAAAAATGCTAATGAGATTCAGGACATTTCTGATTGAGATTAATCTATTTGCAGATTTAATCAAGGTGAATAAAGTCCAGTTTTTCTTTCTTCTACTTCTCCTCCTTTAACTTTTATGTTCCCTCTCCATTGTGTTACTGTGAAAAACTTTGCGTGTGAGAGAGCCAAGAGGGTTTGTGTAATGATGTACACAATAATTGTGACCTCTGACCGCGTCCACTCAACACTCATCTACTACTGCTACTCATCGCTGCTGGCGTAAATCTGGAGACAAGTTAGAAAACACAATGTATTACATAACCTGCTGTTAGAAACAACCTAAATGATTATTTTGGTAAATGTTAGGATTACTGTATTATCCAGGTGTGCTTCTACTGGATCAGCCCCCCAAAAATGTTGCCCTGAAATAGATTTTTGGGAGCTTTTCAAATTTCTGCAAGTTTGTTAAAATATTGAGTTGGTTTGTGTTTTGGTTTGTGATACACACCTGGGAGTTTCTGACTGGGTCAGGCAGATACAGTTAGTCAGACACTCGACTGTAAAGTGTGAATCATGTCTTGCATTATTCATACTGACACGGTTTACAAATGAAGAGACCTGTTCCCCCACAGCAGCATTTGGGTAATCTGTCCCTGAATCTGCTGTTTTCAATGACTGCGATGCCTGCTAGGCCACAGTGATGTCACAGTCTCACCTGGAGGTTTAAGTCACAAATAGAACATTTGCATATTGACTGCCACAAAAAAAAAAACCCACATAAGAATCGTATCCTATTGTATATGCAGGGGCATGGAAATATACGTACTGTACTGAAGCCCTGGCCAATGTGGAGAGGCCACAGGCGAGATAAAAGAGATTTCTTACTGTATTTCATGATGGGAGGGTATACAAACCATAAATATACTTTATAGCTTTCGATTGATTTGTAAGCATGGATTTTCAAACCGAGCCTGGACCATAGTTTCATGTTTTATATGTTTGCAGTTGTGCAAAAGCACAAGGTTGAAATTATAATGATTGAAAAATATTTATAAATCAAAGTGTTTTATGGGGCGTTTAATTGAACTCAAATCAAACTCAGACTTTGACTTTGAGAGAAACTCTTCAAACGGTTAAATACGTTTAGGGGTCGTCTTTTGTTGAACAACATAGAAAAAGAACAGTCTGACTCATTAATTAACTTTAGTCTGTATTATATATTTGATTTTCCGTGTATCTTTTTAATGTAGGGTTTAGAAAATAGACACGGATTGTTTTGTACATCAGTTGCTTCTATTCAGAGACACTCACCAGACTAAAGCAATTAGTGTGTTCTCTCAGTTGATCCAACAGCATCACCTAAACCAACAAAGGATATGTCTCCAATTTCACTGTTGTGATCCACATTAACTTGTGAGATTGTGGACCCCCAAAATGTATTTGACTAAACCTTAGTGATGGCTGTTAACTCTGTATCACCAGAGTCTCCTCTTAACAGGAACATGCCCAGCCTGACACCTTAGATTGTCCAAACTGCAAGAGTGCCCTTTTTAATTGACCAGATCAAGAGAATTTCTTGTTTTTAATTGTCCAGATCAAGAACATTTCTTGATTTTTATTGTCCAGATCAAAAGAGTCTCCTGTCAGGAGTTCCTTGTTACTGTGCCCTGATAGGCCCCACCCAGGAACACCTGACTCTGGCTCCTCACTTCCACGTCAGGAAGAAACTACCGGTAGGCCCCAAAACAGCGCCTGGAGGAAGTTCATCTACTTCAAATGCATCCATCTGGACTAGTAGTGGCAAATGTACCTCTGTGTACAAATGTACTGTGCGCTTGAGTGCACTCTGTGCACAATATAAGTCGCATAAAACCAAAAATCTATTTTTCATACTGAAGCCCTGTTTTATGTTCACAACATGCAGTCCAAGCATAGAAATAGAATACCTGGTCAATGAGGGGCCATTCGTCACAAGATCTCTCTCAGTATAGAACCAGGATGTAGGCCAAACGTGTTGGTCAGCAGTGCATGCTGCTGTCAGGCTAGCGTGTCCGAACTCCTGAAGTGCGTCACACTAAGTGTTCCGATGTGATTTATAAAACGTTGGCCTGATCTGCAGCGCAATGCTCTTAGCATTTTGCAAAGGCTTGTTGTGGATGAGGGGGGAGTGGTCAGCTCACGAAAACAAAACACTGTTGTTGTCTGTTGATAATCCGAGGATGTGGAAATTGGTCTTAACGGTCGGACCCCAGCGTGCCCCCCCCCACCCCCCCCCCCCCCCACCCCGCCCTGACAAACAAACAAACAAACAAACAAGCAAACATATACACAAAGGCAAGACAGCAGCACAGATTATACTCTGCAAGCAGACGGCCAAATGGAGCTGACAGCCGACATGGTCCAACGAGAGGCGAGGATGAGGGGGAGACATGGCTGCTCCTTACCCTGCCTGATGTGGCTGGAAAAGAGACGGGAAAGGCCATTTCCTGTCAGAGTGCAGGCCTCACTGTGACAGCCGCACTCATTGAAGTTAATGTAGGACACCAAGGTGACAGCTTCCATGTTTCAGCCTTTGCTTTGCTGCTCACAGTGGCTGTTTGCATATGAATAATTGAACTGTTTGTTGGAGAGAGTCGATGGCCTTTCTACTCCCTGGCTTCTGAACAGGGTTTGCCTTGTGTGTTGTTATGACCAACACATGGGAAGGCACAGGGACATTTACACCTGGAACCCAGTCATTTTTTCGGACTCACTGATTGCGTTGCTGGAGTTTCCACGCTAAACCTGGTGTGTAGTGTAAATGTGGGTTGTGTGATAACCTGCAGTGGCTTGAGTGTAGAAACACTCTTTGGAAAGCTGTGGTCACCACAGCGTGTACTTAGTCAACCTTGCCGCCTCGCTGTGTGACCAGGTTATGCTGACCCTCATCCACTCTCTGCTGTAGTCAGCTGTGATGTGGTAAACCAGCTTTTTATAGCCCTTTCCATATATCCCTGTAATACCCCACAGACTGTCGAAGCTCTGGGTATCTCCAAAAAAAGAAAAAGACAAATTGTACGCTTAACAATAAAGATTTACAACCTGTGGCTAATATCCTAATGAATTTTCTACTCTCTCTGTGTGGATCTAGAGGCAGGAGCTTTGACTTATTAAAAAGGGTGAATATTCAATTTGCCAAGATATGATCTTATTCTGAAAAAGAGCAATATTAATAGGGCTGGGATACGTGCTCTTATCCAAACACAAATAAATTAATCACGACTCCCCGGTGAAGGCAGGCTCTGCAGCAAACATCTGTAGCATAAATTACTGCATTGGCAACGTATCATGTCTACCCGCAGATAAACAGGGAGTCCTTGCTCAGTGTTAGCTTGAAAACAGGAAATGTACCGAAACAAAAATGAAGGTTTGGAAATTAAATGTATTTCCATAACAAGATTTCTTCCAGTTTACTGCTGTTTTTATGTGGCAACTATGTAAACCGATGTTGTGATTGAACAGAAAGAGTGTACATTGAAATCTAAATGACAGAGACACAAATACAAGAATGGCACACTTACACTGAACAAGCAAGAGCCGTGAAAACTGGCCCATGTATCACGTAACCCTAACCCTGATCAGTATTTCAAGCAATAGGTGACATGTCATAAGTTTAACAAAACGTTATATGTGACGACACAACCCTCACTGCAACCAACTCTTTTCCTATCTTAAACTCAAGTCAAGGAAGCTATGTCTGTCAAAACCGAGAGTGTGCAGAATATTGCAGAGCTATATAACTCAGCTCACAGCCTATCTCCGTCTGTCAAAATTAGGTTTGACCTTCGGTGCCTTTGAATCATCTCCTGAGTTTGCATTGAACCTGCAGAGTCGCTCCACGGGTTATTAGGAGTGTCTCCTCACACTTTACCACTGGAAAAGACGAAGAAGAAGTGATAAATATTCCATCAAGCCTCAATCTCTGTCAAGGACATGGGTATTATACTGCCCACTAGAGACAGAACCCCCCCATCTTCAAGAATTCGACTCCTCTCACAATACTGGAAACCAGCTAGATGTACAGTAGACCTCCATTTGATGAAATGATTGATTTCTCTTATAGATGAGCTACTTACCTGTCATGCAGAACTGAAATACGCCGGTGTTGAGATAGGATGCTTTATCTTTGCGTTGTTATATCTAAACCCCGACTTACATCATCAGTGGTGGGCTTGCAAACACCACCTTGTTAACAACAAGGGAGTCTTCTCATGAATATCAGGCGCACAATCGTTAAAGCCAAGGTCTTCAAAAACCCCGATAGGATCTTCAAAAATCTCTGTAACACAAGCTTGTTATTTTTCCTGGCTACCTGTCTATCTATGTAATATTGCTATGTAAAACATCAGGCTACATCAGCCTCCAGATCTTTAAACCACTCTTCAAATATGACTTCAGATGCTGCTATGACAACCCAGCCCTGGAGGATGGACAGTCTTCCGAGGATGGACATGATAATTTGACAGGCTGAGAGTTAAAAGAAACACGTAGCTGGTTTTAATGTTTTTATTGAATTGCTTTTGGGTTTGGAAGAAACGCAACATTCATCCATGAAACAGCACAGCCTCTAATCTGGAATTCCAGGGTTTGTTTAAAGGAGACGTTGATAATGTTTTGGTTTGGGTTGGGAACATCCCCAGACCACTCCACTGAAGGGTCAAGTAAAACTCTGTGGCCAATCCACAAGCTGGCAGTCATGGCTCTAAAATGGATTGAATTGGGATAAACCCAAGCCCTTTGCTGTTTCTTCATGAAATGCTGCTGTTGTCTATTTGGCCCGGAAACAGCAGAAGTGTTTGAGTTGGGATTCCAGACACGATGTTTCACACGTGTGCGTACTTCAGACACGCTGTGATTTCCTCAGCTCATCTCAGGTCACAGGCTTAAATGGAAATAATATCAGAGAGAGAGAGTGAGATATCAGGGAGGGTGTGTGGAATGAGAGGCAGAGTGAGAAATAAAGAAAAAAAGAAGGGTTGGTGGGAGAGAAGAAGAAAGACAGAAAGAAAAATGAAAAGATACATAGTCAGGTTGGATGGAAGACGGAGGTGTGTACTAGTCAAACATTAATATGATAGACCAAGGCATCGAGGCTGGGAGATAACAATCAAACAAACAACCAAGGCTGGCTAGTGGAGCTCTGATCCAGAGGTTGGCGGATGGCTCTCGATTGGGTTTGCCCCCTCGCTCAATATTTACACAGCTGTGTCTGATCTGGTACACAGCGCTGCAGGTACCCAACCTTTCTGCCCATTTCGGGTCACCACAAAACCAACACGTTCACACACGCACAGCCTCGTGCACACAGAGGTTACGGACATCAGAGAAGAGCAGCGCTGACAGCAGAAATTACAGGCTGATGCTGCCCTGGTATTTTGTCTGTCTGCCCACCTGGTGAGTGGGCTCATGTGAAGTGAAGTCAGAGATCGGGAGGAACAAAGACTGTTACTGTAACAAACCTCAACTCAATTTCCCCCCACGGCAGCCTTGAAGTCTCAGAACATGTCATGTGATCCCCGAGTCCCTCAGGAAGCTGAGTCACTACAGAGATTGGCAGGAAAGGGTTGATTAACCAAGTGTTAAACAGGTGAACTATCAATGATACATGTGTCTGCCTATTTGGGTTGGAGATGGTTCATGAATATTGTTACGCTGGGAGGTGACATGCCAAATCATATATTTCATAACTGGAATCGCACCACATGAATATTTACCTTTGGTTCACCACTAGTTTGCGTAAGGGATAATGTACTAACAGACTGTCATTTTTCTAAAATAAACCCCGACAGGGTGATGCAGGACCCTGACAAAAAGCAGAGAACTCTTGAATCAACCTGAATGGGTTTTATTTAGCCATAATGATAGGCCTGCTGTGCACCATTCTACTTATTACACAGCTACTTCAATAAAAATCTATAATTTGACAAAAAATATTGATTTAAAAACGATCCTATTGATTAAAAAAGCTTTGACATTTGTTTATAACTTTAAAACAAAAAAAATGGTTCTGACTAGAAACAGATTCACAACTGCAAAACAACGGTCTGTTATTCATAGCAGTAGTCTGCTATTTAGAAATAACAGACCTTTGAATTCCATAAATGACCAATCAACATCGAGTATTCAACAATGTTGTGTAATAATACCATTTATAACAATTACTGTCCTTGAGAAAACAGACCTTGCCTGATAACGTAGCCTTCTGTGATCCAGTATGTGAATTTCACTTTAAAGCATGATGTACACATATTATGCAACACAACCAAGTGTACGAATATGATCATATGTGCACAGAAAAACTGACAGAGAGACAGACCCATTCCCAACTTAATTCATGCTGACAGCACAAGCCATTTTTTATTTAGCGTCCGAGGACGTATACAACATTGTATGGAGTCGGGCTTTTTGCATAGGACTGGCACATGGCTTAATATTTAAAGAGGGAGAGCAATTACAAGGTAGCTTGATGGATCCAGGGTTCCCCTGCAGTAAACAACTGTCCCAGTATAAAATACTGTGGTACACGGCATGAAGCCCAGAGAAGTTCTCTGTGTTTTTCTGTCTCCATGGAATCTGTCATGGTGGGTCTCTAACCTCCCACATGAGCTCAGCTCCACCGCTGTAAAAAAGGGCCTCGCACCACAACAGCTCAGCAAACAGCCCCCAGCCTTCCTCCCCTCCCTGCAAGCTGTCTACACTGCAGGGAGACAGTACTCTGGGCTGTAATTGAACTATTTGTCTTGTAGATTTGACTATTACAGTTCATTGTGAGACAGACATTTGAGCCAAAAGTCCTTGGTTCTAAGCTCGTCTTTTTAACCACTGTGCCAAAGCACGGCGCACAATCATCGGCAGATTGGTTTTCGATCTGTGAGGTACTTTCCCACAGGCACAGGAGTGGAATGGTGAGGGTTTCTCAGGCTCTTGTGGTCCATCCTATTGTGTGCTCCTAGCTGATGGGAACACACTGAGCTACCCAAAGGAAGCCCTCTCCAGCTGGAACAATGGCGCATATCAATTTAGACATCGTTAGAAACTTATTCATACGCTCACCGCTCAGTGTGCATATTTGAAAAGACAGAATCCCATCAAAGACAAATATAAAATTGTAATTAGATAATTTTTATGGAGCCATTTAGCTTTTTAGTCTCATATTAATACTTTAATAGGAATTTGGAAGTCCAATTCCCTTTCTTTCCCTCTCTTTCTCTCTCTCTGTCACTCTCTCTCTTTCTTTTTCTCTCTCTCTGTAAATTCTAAATCAGGAGACACTACTAAATCAGTGAGGGCTAATCCCTTAGGAATGCCCCTCTAATCTGAGATTCAGACCTTCCGGCATGCACGTGTATGCTGGTCCAATCAGTGTCAATATTTCACTGACACTTGGCCCCACCAGAAGCCATAACTCACATGCTTCACTTACCAGTAACAATGTCCACAGCCACGGCCACCCTCGGGTTCTTCAGCGCGGGCTCCAGGACCAGGCTGGTTTGCTGAGGTAAACAAGCCATTGGTGATAAGCTGGGAGAAACACTTATACTGAACTGAGACACATTTCCCTCAGAGCTCAGTGCAAGAAAGTTCCAGGGCCATGTAGCATAAAACACTCAATTCCAATACAATTCAGCCACCAGACCTGTGTACTGCACTGCCACACAATAAAACAACACTGTCAAAACCAATGAGCGTTTGTGACCGTGGTGCTGTTCTAATGCAGTTACACAGATATGAGAGTATCTTCATGTGTTCCTGTTTCACAGAGTGGAGGTAAGTAAACAATATGTTTTTCGCCTTGAAATACCTTGATGAACAGAGTCTTCTATTGATTCCTTGAGGTACAGGACAGTAGTGCTACTGGTTGTGTGTGCGTGTTTGTGTGTGTGTGTGTGTGTGTGTGTGTGTGGGCACACCCCCGTGCAGTGGGACCGGCAGGACCCGTAGAAGGCGCTGCATCTCTTTGATTTTCTTCCAGATCAATAATCAGAGCCCTTTGGTTTTGTCAATGATTTGTAATTTGTCCCTGTTTGGCAGCACCTAAGCCTGTAAGATCCAGCACAATGCTGAGCCCCATAAAGAAAGGCAAATGCAGAGTTTATAGGATTACTGACTCCCTCGTAAAATAGGAACTCTGCTCTGTCCTCTGAGAGTGCTTCGTTTATGGGATTTCCCAAGTGGAGCTTCCCTGGATCTAATGAGATAGAGAGTTTGTGAGTGAGATCATATGAGCGAGAGAGTCTTGTCAACATAATGTTTCCTGTTATTCAGCATCTATTAACTCACTATAACCCCATTATCACCGAGAAGATGCATTGTTAATAACCGCAGTCTGACCTCGCATGGCACCGTGAACACACAACAGAAGATGGTATTCATTATTTGCATGAACCAAAACAAGCCGTCATATTAAGAATCTGGTTGCAAGATCCGTTTTAATAGTGTTAAAAGTGTGAAAAGACCCATTTTACTGTAAGTCACTGCAGTGTGTCAACTGTCAACACATATGGGATAACATGGTGTGAGGAAAAATTGCTTTTTTCTTTTCATGGACATTTTCAAAACAAGTTATTGACAAAGGAACACTATCTCCGGTCAATATTATTTGCAAATACTATTCAAACCTTCGATGACTTAATTATAGATTGAGATGCATGGTGTTACAGTAAGTGCTTCCTAAAGCCAAGGGTCCCCGATCACAGAAGGATAGTGCTGGAACAGAGAGCACTGTGCTTCTTTGGCAAAACAAAGGCTGGAGACCACAGAAGGATCAGCTTCAAAACAACTCAGAGAGAAAAGCCCAACACACAAGCAAAAACATACCTTTCAACTTTCTTCCTTTATTTTGTCTCTGATATCAAACTTGCCTTTGTTCCTTCCTCTGCTGTACCGTAAGTTCATCATCTTATCCAACATCAAACCAGATGAAACGACTAGTAGAAAGCCAATGGCTCAGTGTACCTCAGTCTAAGTATGTTTCCTTGAAAACTCATTATTTTATTGCTTGGTGATTTATGTCCAACAATCCTTATCTGATATTCATTTGACACTGTTAGAGGCTTGATTCCCATATCTTGATGATTTCACCTGTTTCCTTGGTAACTACCTGAGTTGTAAGTTCAAGATCAAGTTCTGTCCCCCGTCTCTGAATTCATTTCTAGCTCCTGTAGCTGTTCTTTAGTTGTGCAAATGACACAAGGTCCATTCTTTGTGTGTCTGTCAGGTTTTTTGGACGCTAATGGGTGGAGGTGCTGGGAGTGCAGGTGAGACGGACTGTGAGCAGTACACTAGCTCAGAGGAGGCAGCCTAATTAGACAGGAAATAGGAAACGCTTAGAAGCTGAAGTCTGTAATAACCAATAGGAACTCTGTGACAAATAACCACACCCAGCTGTAGTTTCTCCGATTTTGCATGTGTGGTAATTATTGAAGGTTAGTGGAGTTCAGGTTTGATGCAAATTTGGGTTTTAACACGATGTGACTGAAATGGATGCAGTAGGGTTGGCTTTCTGTTGTTCAAAGGCATTACTTGAGCATACACTGATGTAGTATCTGGGTTGAAAGTCCGTTTTTTTTACAATCTATCACACTCCGTTTCTCTGTGGTCTGGACCAGGCAGTCTGGTTGAATGTCAGTTTTTGGCAGATGGCATTTCCAGTGTGCTGAGGATTCTGGGAAATGATGTTTATATGAACCCCTCAAAATGTCAGAGTATGTGCCTATGTCATATACTCTGCCATCTTGCTTGCTGCAAGTCAGTGTAGGTCTACTGCATTTAGGAAAAATCTACATGGGGAGGAATAGTGTGGGGGGCATGGTGGTATTACTTATTCTATACACACACAAGTCCATCTCAGAAACATCCGTCAGGATAGTTGATGGGCAAACCCCAGATCACTGAGCAGTCATCAAGTGAGGGATGGGAAAATATTCAAGGTGAATTCAAGCCTTTACAAACCCACTGATATGTGGAAAAAAGCTCTCTCCTATCTTCCTGTGATCATGTAGTGTCCCAGTGAGCTGCCACAGTTGTTTGCTGACATGAAAATACCTCAGACTATATCTATGGGGTCTAATACCGGCATGTTTATGTGAGGGTAAGTGCCTCTTCAATGTTTTCTGTCGACCTCCAAAAATGACGAGAGGGGGTGATGTAAGAATTACAACTGCTGCAGTGAGTTAGAGGAGGCTGGTGCAACGTGGAACTAGGGAGGGAGGGAGATGAAGATGGAGAAGAGGAGGGAGGGGGGGCAAGATGTAGAGAGAGAGAAAAATGGAGAGCGAGAGCCAGACACAAAGAGAGAAAGAGAGGAGATGGAGAGAGCGGGACAGGCAAAAAGAAAGGGAGAGAGAGATTTGGGGTAGAGAGAGAGGGAGAGCGGAAAGAGAGAGTGGAAGAAAGCGAGAGGGAGAGAGAGAGAGACCAGGGGGTGGCGAGAAAAGAGAAGGAGGTGATGTTGGTGTTCCTCTGTGTATTGAGCAGGCAATGTTTTTGTCTTTGTGTCCACAGGGAGGAAAATAATATTTTCTTAGACTTACAGTAACAGGAAAATGTTTACAAGACAATTTTGCTGTAATTTGCCTTTAATGTCAAATCCAACCTCATCCCAATTAATAATTTATTCATAGAATTTCAAAGATCTGCCCTCTCCTTTAAAACAGATGGAAAAAGGATTGTTAAATATTAGTTTTCAA
This sequence comes from Osmerus eperlanus, assembly GCF_963692335.1. NCBI lineage: Eukaryota > Metazoa > Chordata > Actinopteri > Osmeriformes > Osmeridae > Osmerus > Osmerus eperlanus. Next base: position 6,059,522 of record NC_085030.1, on the reverse strand, counting down.
TTGTTTAATACGGCATCTCATACTAAATAATTGAATACTATTCAGCAGACGTGTCCTCAAACCATGCGAGTCGTATCAGTTCACGTCCGATCACACATCTGCCTCAGTGCAGTTTCCTTATCCAGAACTAGATCCCCACCCTCATGGTTCCACTGCACACAACAAGGCATACTGTACACAGCTCTGCAGAAGGAACCATGGGGGGGGGGGGGGGGGGGGGTGAGGATCAAGTTTTATTTACAATGAGGTGTTTCCGGTGTGGTGGGCTCTTGCTGGCATCCAAATAATGCATTATTAGGAAATGCACTTAATTTTTCTGATGTTTAAGTTAGGCTAAATGTAAACCATAATCCCATTCAAAATAACACATCACCTAGCCAATGTTGTGCTGCTTCCATAGCTGAAGATACAATGTTGAGATGAGACACAACATGCTCTCTCAGAAAACACTTTTACGGTTCATATTTTATGAATCACTATGAGGTGAATACTCTGTAGTATTCTTTTTTTCTTAACCGTGTCTGTTAACTGTGGTTACTTTGTGATGTGGTTAGTAAAAACAGACCGTACTTTGACTCTGACCACCGAAACACAGTAGAATTAGCCTCTGCTCTGATCTTCTGTACTTCATACACTTTCTACATCATTTTGGATAAAAAACGTTTGCTAAATGAACAAAACATCAAATATAAATAATATAAAATGTAATGTAAAGTAGCATAAAAACGTTCCTCATAGAAAGTTTGGGGAAATAGAATCTGGGATTTGTTCTTGTTTTACAGTAGTAGTGTAAGAATGAGGCAGGGATAGAACAATGCACTGCCAAGCTGATGAGAAAAGGGAATGTTTGTTGCTTTGTTGCTCATGTAGTTGGATGTGAGTGTCTTGTGCAGGTTAGAGTGAAGCCTCTTCAGACTCAGAGGGAGATCTGTCAAGTCCTCCAGGCAGGGTTTCAAGAGCACGTTAAAATCAAGCTGGCTCGCCCCAACATATTGTATTTGTCCAGTTGACCTAACTCAATAAAAGCCACAATTGTCCGATTTAGTCAAGTGCCTCATTGACTGAGGCAGTGGAGTCTTGATGTAGCTAATACAGTTTTGTTGATCAGCACTAAAAGGCAAACTTATTGACCATAACTTCATCACTCAAGGCTTAGCTGTGCACACACGACACTAAGCAGGATTAGTTTAATACAGAGTTATACACTGAGAGTTTGTTAATGTGCTAAAATTATTGTCAAAAATGACAGTGAGACTGACTATTTCAGTTGAGAAACCAACAGGGTTTTGGACTACAAAATATATATCAATATACATATATCAAAAAACTAAGAATGAGGCAGATGACCCAGGAGTTTTCTGGAAAAACACATCCACAAGGCAAAAACAAGACATCCACAAGATTTGCTTTAACCTTGAGGGGGAGGCCCTTGCGAATAACTAGTCAATATATATAAACTACCGGCAGCCAATAAACAGAACAGATTCCCGTGAAAGGTCAAGCAGTACCAGTCCTAAAAGGCGACAGGGCAGAAGGCTCTGCTCCAACATATTGAGCAGTGCCAAAGCACTCATACAGCAAGCTGGACCACCTCCTTCTTGACAATCAGGAATGTCGGCCACGGAAGTCTCTCCACAGGGGTCTCTCTTTTCATCCTGGTGACATGCAAGAGAAATATGTTAGCGTGCAAATCATCAATCATCAACAGGAGAGGATGACTGAGAGACGAGTCTGGGAAGGGGGGAAGTGAAGGGAGGGAGGAGAGAGAGATCAAAGTGGGTAGAGAGACCTTCAGAGCCTGTGAGACTCCCATGGTACGAGGGTGGCACCGCGTGCGCGTGCAGACTCCTCTTTCAGAACAGACATCTGCAGCTCTACACAACAGGTGAGCCCTTCTCAGTGAATACCACACTCATTAAATCAAATCATTTGCCAGCGGGCTTAAGCAGTGCACAGACATAGCCGTGATCCTCCTCTCATGCTGGCACTCACGTCTCACCGGTAGGCCTTCGCTCCGGAACCCTGGCGCCTAAAAAAGAGATGGCGTCTCCCGCCATCAGCCGAGTCAGGCTGCCATGATTAAGCTGGAGTGCTTGTTCGGTAGATGGAAAAACACTTGAAGCTGAATGATGATTTTTAGAGGGTGGGTGGTCGGCTCACAGTCAATTATTAGTAATAAAGCTACTACCTGTAGCATACTTTGCTCGCTATTGAGAAAAGCATGAACTGCAGGAATCCATTTCACAACAGCACAATGCGCTTTAAGTGTCATGCTTTTTTATGCCGTTTCACTTACACTGTGTGCTGCAGAAAAAACAGCAGCAGATTTTCAATAACAAGTCAGTACATTTAATCCATGTGTCCCAGGTAAAAAAATATTCAATCATTTTCTTCTACTAACCATGAAATCTGCTAATCCTGAAGTCAGATACACAAGCCAAGCCCTAACTACTCAGAGACGCATCGCTGACCTGTTAACTCAAACGCCATTAACCTTTAGCTGTTGCAAGCAATATAGTATGTATACAGTATATTATGTATTACAAAACATGGTTGTTCCTGTCAAAGGTAATGAATAGCTTTTCTGTATCTGTAAAAACCTTTGTTGTGAAGCGTATGAATATAGGGTCTGCATTTCCCGTGCCAAACCGATGTAGGAACGGTGAGTAATATGAATCCACGTGAACATGTTGTGGCTATGCTGCAGGACATCGGCACTGTAACATCTCCTCAGTGTCACTGCTACATTAAAGATTCTGGAGCTAAACACTTCCTTTCATTTTTTTGGGAGGTACCACCAGAAGGTCTGGAGATGAGCACAGATGCCCCGAGCCACTGGGATCACATCGGTTCAGTGAGCTTTTCTCTTGATCGTATCTTTCTCATCGAATCACATCATGACGACGTCCTGGGTGATGTAACAGTTCGTCACCGTGCTAGAGTCCCATCCCGGAGCATCTCCTGTTTGTTTATGTATTATCAATATTAAAGAGTTCCCAGAAATGAATATCATCAGCTGTACAGGAAATATGGTGCATGTTTTATGGTTTATGCAACATCATCACAACTACAGCAGCTTTCGGCCCTCTACTATGAGTAGCTCCAGTGGACGGTAGATGAATGGCTAGCAAGGGCTCCCAGGGGCTCCTAGAGGAAACAAGTCATGTATCCATGCAGGAAGTTACAATTGACTGTATTTGCAGTCATTTTACAGTGCTGTACCACTCAGGTGGTACTGTTGTGTGGTAAGACATGATTGGGACACTGCTGGCCTGAAACACAGAATGGGTAACACAGAGCGGCAGTTGAATCAACAGTAATCGATAGCACAGTGAGTTAGTAAAAACCAGCTGTACCCCACTGAACAGATCTGACCTCAATGTTTCAAAGTGTTCTATTCTTGAATAGATGAAAAGGGCGCCATTACTGATTAAATTGCCCATAAAAATAAGAGTAACCTCCCTTCCTCTCAAAAAAGCATGCCTGGGCTCAGGACATTTGGTCCCTTAGTCCCTTGGCCTCTCTTTCACACTCATGAACCCTTTTAGATGGAGGTAGGGGTGTCTGGAAGTTATTTTAACGGGAGAGAGAAGGCCAACTTTTTGATTATGCAAAGCATGGAGAAGAGAAAGAAGAAAACCGTTTTTCTGGAAATAAATGAGAGCATGGGTGAATGGACATCCCGGCAGTGTGCTGTAGCTAAGCATCATGGTTTATATATGCGTCACTTTGAAAGCATGTCTGACAAGCCCAGAGCACTCAGACCGGGGACTCAGGGACTGGTAAATACAGAGCAGAGCCAGGGAAATCACTCCACAGTATTAGATTATAAGGAGATTCTCAAAGACAGACAGACAGATGGGACAGACAGACAGACGGGACAGACAGATAGACAGACGGACAGACAGACGGGACAAACAGACGGGACAGACAGACAGACGGGACAGACAGATAGACAGATAGACAGATAGACAGACAGACAGACAGACAGATGGGACAAACAGACGGGACAGACAGACAGACGGGACAGACAGACAGACAGACAGATAGATAGACAGACAGATAGACAGACAGAACAGACAGACATTTTAGATGTACTGGTACACTTATGTTTCAAACCAAGCATTTGCTTGCACCCTATAGTATTCCCCTTTCAAATGCCAAACACCTGCAATGATGACATAATTTCTGAGCTGTGAACGCTTGTTATTTTCAATCTGCATCTATAATTTGTGCTGCTCTGCTCCTCTGATTTGTTTTATTGTGCTGTGGCTCTTAATTACCAACTTGAAACGACTTTGAGGAAACTAAAAGTTGTCCTCGAGGTAGGTTCAACCACCGAGGAGTGATCGATGAAATTGTTTAATTTGATCCATTTATTTTTCCCACTGTGTTCAGACAGCGTGAAGCACACACCTGATGACTAGACGCATTACATGGTCATCCACATAGTCATGTCAGAGGGTTAATAAGTCACCCCACCTCGCTGAAGGGTGCGTACCATTCTATGAATGCAAGTAGTACCTGACACTTGAGATGGACTAGCACACAGCTATTAGATAACTCCAGGAGGCGGCCATTTATCCCCGTCAGACGTGGGATTCAAACCAACAACCTCTCTGTAGCCCTGTCCCCGAGGCTGACTGAAGGACCACCGACAACAACAAACCTCCAGTGCCCATGTGTGTACACGTTTGCCGAGTACAAGCTTAAGGATTGGACAAACTGAAACGACTACCCCGCAATGATACGTATTAGTTAAGATGAAAAACAGTGCTGTTTTCAGTATGTTTCCTAAACATATTCATGGGAAACTTCTACCTGTATTTCAATATGTTATCACGTCATCTGTGTTTCTCTGTTTACTGAATAAATATAGGAGCTGATATGGCTAATAAGTTGTAGACGGTAGTTGGGGCAAGGGTTGAAATGATTAATTTGAGGTTGAACACAGTCAACTGTGTTGAAGCTCAAATGCAAGTGAATGTGCATTCACATGAATGCCAACCTTGACTGGAAAAGCGTGTTGTCTTCCCAAATCTTCACAAATAAAATAGAATGGGCTGAGCATTTCTACCAGTATTTCTATCCTGAGTCACTGAGCCATGATCAGTGTGCGGATGGTCAAACTCAAACCAAGTTACAGGAGCTCCAGTGTACTGTGAATTGGGTTTTCCATCCCTCTCCCAGTCACCCCCAGCACCTCAGTACCACTGGGATCTGCTGGCCCATTTTGCCAAGTGATTCAGTAAATGCAACCAGAAGGACTCTGCCAAGTGTGGCTGAACGAACCTGAGCTCCGCTGTGCCGTATAACAAGAATGCTGATTTTGAGAGGGCGGGTGGTCGAGAGCCCATGTATTTCCTCCTCACATGAACCTGTCACATTTTAGAGCCCCTTCTCCTACCACGCATCTTATATTATTCCATTACTTTTCATCAAAATCTCAATTTCCCTTATTGTGAGTCCAGGAAGTTTTTTCCCCCCTCTCATATTCAAGCAGGCTTCACACTAGTCACTGTACAGCAGCGTTCTACCGTAAATTATGAATATTAGGCTAGCTATGTCTCTGCTGTCTCTATGTGATACACAAGAAAGCTTTTATGCAGTCAAGAGGTAAGTAAAGTCGGAAAATCAATGTCCCCGAGCAGTGTGTCACACAAGGACTCTTTATTGCCCTGTTACTGTTTTCTACACAAGCCAGGGAACAAGTCACAAACAGAAAGTTCTCCAGTTAACCGTGGTGAAGGGAAGGTAGGCAACAGTAGGCAGAGAGGTGTAAAGGACAAATGCACGCAGTTCAGTCACTTGGAATACTGTTTTCTCTGGCAGTGTTTTCCTCCAGGATTCTGTGTCGCTGTATCTCTCTTTGTTCTCATCGTCAAAACTCTATTGGGTATTTCCTGTGCTTTCCTTTTCAAGCCGATGCATTGACGCATTCATATTATTTCCAAGATAAGTTGATTTAAGTCAATCCATCCGTTTTAAGCATGCTTCTGACAAAGCTTTCATATTTTTTGATAGTAAAATGTATAAGCAGCTACAAACATAAAGCTGTGTTGAAGTTCATATTGTTGAATTAACCAGGAAACAATTGTGATTCTCCTGCTGTGCTCATGAGCCCTCAGTTCCACTTCCTCAATCTAAAGTTCTTAAATCTAACAATCTAAACATCGCCCACCCCGAAAGCTCCGGTTTGTGATTGTTCACTCGAGTCACTCTCGTGATTTATTTTTTTCATTTCCTCTGTGCAGTTGAGTCTTTCCTGCCACTTCCTCAGCCGAAAGCTGATTGGCTGAAATGATACAGTCTCCTGCAAATCATTTCACGTCCGTTTTAAGACTTTCTTCTGTCACTGGAGATGACAACTTCTATTTATGCTCTTACTCTACCCGGATAATAGTTCTCTCTCATCATACAATTGGAGTTTTAACTTGCTAGACACCAGTAAGCATTATTAATAGAGCAGCTTTTGTTTGAGTTTGCTTTGAACTGAGCACCCTGATGGGACCAGGGTGTGGAACATCTATTGCATCCACATTTCACGAACCATGACACTGCTCTAAGACAGTCAGAAGCAATAGCAGCATTGTGTTAGGATGACATAGAGGATGATTAATAGTTGCATTTTTAGAAGTTAGTCATAGAAAACCTTCATCTGAGGCATAGCCGTAATGAAGTAACCAGAATGATGTAGTATTAATTTATATTTAGGTCAACTGGAACCAATTTGAACCAAGGCATCACTGTACTTTGTGATTAAATACACCGTTTGTTGTAATGCTGTGTGATACTGTGTCAAATTGAGTCTTCTTGCCATATTAATAGTTTGCTACTAAAACAAGTAGATTACATTCCAGCACACAAGATAGTCATTTCGTATTTGAAATGTTCCTTGTGTAACCTCAAACAATTCCCTTGTCTCCGACACAGATTGACTCATGATTTACAGTAGATGAGAGAGAGATTGCTATCTTCAATTTCCTCACGGTCGAGTGAGACTTGCCGTATGTTGACACACCGTAGGCTAAGCACCTTTTCTACATCCCGTCAGGTTTGCCCCCAGTCTATTACAGGAAGATTCCCATCTCCCCTTGTTAACCCCTTAGAGCTGCCCTGTGGAAGAGGTTAATACAGAGTGACCCACATCCAGTGACAAAGTCAAGAAAACCAATTAATAAATTGCTGTGAGCTATATTCATGAGTCCGTTATTGACCTTAACACGTGTCTGCAAAGGTAAACACAGCCTTGCTAGAATAACATTGAGTTCTATCTTACTCACTGCAAATTCAGTCCTGTCTTTAGTTTCGTTGAAAGGGACCACATATTTTATTGACTACGTGGGAAACCAAGACATTGTAGATCTAGACCATAAGAAATACTTTACTTTATTCAAGTTGTTGTAAACATCCATAAGAAGGACCTTTTCTCTTGTCCAATTTCACAGTCCAATCTAAGCACTGTGGAAGAAATTGCGATTTCCTGTGTGCTTACATTATTCACTAATCAATAGAACTACTCATTGGATACTAGTTAGTATGTTCTCATGAAGCTTGCTATTAATAAGAGTAGATTGTGTCTATGTGTCAGGGTTAATAGATGTTCGGGATCAGGAGAAAGTACTGGGTAAACGTCCTTTGTCATGACTACAAGGAGAGCGCCAACTATGATCTCTCTAGTCTGAGTGGCCATGTGTTGGGAGCTGTGAATCTATTTCTCTGAGCCTGTTGTAACGTCATTACTGCCTGACTGTCACTATCTATGTTTACATTCCTGTGCCCTATAAAAGATGGTCCTCCGGCCTTCAGAGCCGAGAGAGACATGATTGAGACCTAAGCCTGGTGTTGTGTTGTCATTTATTGTCAGAGGTCTGGTTTTCTCTCCCAATCTGCAGATTGATAAATACTGCAGATTGATAAAATCCATAACTCAACTGAACTTAGTCACTCCGTTTATGAAGAGACGGACAAAACACTTTCTTCATCAGCACCCAAGGTGAGGCTGTGACAGCGAGGTGGTAGCCACCAGCTCCCAGCTCCCAGCCACCAGCTCCCAGCTCCCAGCCACCAGCTCCCAGCTCCCAGCCACCAGCTCCCAGCTCCCAGCCACCAGCTCCCAGCTCCCAGCCACCAGCTCCCAGCTCCCAGCCACCAGCTCCCAGCTCCCAGCCACCAGCTCCCAGCTCCCAGCCACCAGCTCCCAGCTCCCAGCCACCAGCTCCCAGCTCCCAGCCACCAGCTCCCAGCCACCAGCTCCCAGCTCCCAGCTCCCAGCCACCAGCTCCCAGCTCCCAGTTCCCCGCTCCCAGCAAAACACTTTTCTGATCTTTCGGATTGGAGGGGCGTGAGTGTGATGTGGTGACACAGGTGTGAGAGGGCTTGTTGGCACTCATTAGTTTACTAACACGGAGGCTAATGATCAATTGAGGAAAATACTCCATTTATATTCGATGGCGTCCTACTCATTCAGGTGAGACTTCATCAAGAAGCTATGGAAAATACAGAGAATAGCCGACTGCAATGGATTCATTCTGGCCCTGGTTCATTCTTTTAGATGACTTTTACTCCGTAATATGCCGAACCCTCTAAGATACTTGTTTATTTATTTGCGGGCCGAGATGTAGTTAATTCCGCCTTCTCACTGCCCATCAGCCTTGCCAGCGCAGAAGAGTAATGACCTCATCATGGCTGGGGGCTCACCGGAGTGGAGCGCCTCACAGAGCAGACGTTATTGAGCCATGAGCTGCGAGCCGCCCTCTCCCAGTGCATCCTGGGAGAACAATTACCATGTTTGAGTATCCAATAATTGGGGCCGAAAGTGATCACCACATATGTAATTGATGAACCCACCTCGCCAACCCCCTCCTCCACCCCCGCCTGCCCCCCGCCTCCCCACCTCCGACCCCCCTGCATTGACAGGAGGAAGGTTACCTCTTTAGCAAGACAGACACTGACAGCTTAACGTGCTGTAAGTTAGAATAAATTGATTTTGGAGTTAACATGCTTGACACATACTTTACTGCGCGTGGAACTTTTTTGGAACGTCAAGCGCATAATGAGTCACACTGCACCACACTTTAACGACTATTTTTGTTCCTGATAGGACAGAGTGCATGTGAATGTGAATGCACAAGGTGAATTGGTTAAACTCACCCCTCAGTATAAACACCATTTTCCCACTCCATATTGTATGTGTACAGTATACAAGTATGCCTGGTGTAATATACAGATAAGGATGATTTAAAAAGGGTTAAAGAATTTACTTTATGTTTTGTTCGGCAATTGTTTGTTCTATATTATTTATGGATCATCAAGGCTTGACCCTCCAGAAGCCATGGTTCCTTACTGAAGGTGGGAATTTAGGTCATCTCACCCCACAGTATGTGGGAGTCCTCATCCATTTCTAATAGGATCCTGTCAATTCCATTTCTCTTTCAATTTAAAACTGGCAAGTCTGTCGATCTAGTGAGCAGGGTTCCACCCCTCTGGTTTCCCCGCGGGAATGCAATGCCTGCTGTGTGTAGAGCTACGCCTGGCCTGTCAGACCGCCTCACACACGTGAGCAGAGCAGGCACACGCGCTCACCATCCAATCAATAATTTCAATTGATCTGTGCAGGGTCTGGGAGCAACACAGCCCCCCTTGAGAGGCAGCTGCCTCCCTGCTTCACCTCCCAACACATCTGGGGAAGCCTCCTCTAGTTCAACACTTTCAGGTTGCCAACACGCCGTCAACGACTGAGTCTGAGCGTGTGGTGTGGTTTCGAACCTGTCGTTCGTTCAGAGTTCAGAGGGTTGTGGTGCTAAAACAAGAGTGCACCAAAACAAGAGTGCACCAGGGCCAACCGGAGCAGGAGAGGCGTGAGAGCGTATTAATGACATGTTAGGAGTCATGTGATGTCACCACGTGGAGGTGGAACTTGTTTCATGTTCTTCCTGCTGTGCCTGTAAAACACACTTATGTACGAGGCAGAACGGGCTGTCTCTATCTCTTTATCTCTTTCTGACTCCTTCTCTTTCTCTCTCTCTCTCTCTCTCTCTCTCTCTCTCTCTCTCTCTCTCTCTCTCTCTCTCTCTCTCTCTCTCTCATCTCTCTCTCTCTCTCCTCTCTCTCTCTCTCTGTCTCTCTCGCTCGCTCTCTCTCTCTCTCTCTCTCTCTCTCTCCTCTCTCTCTCTCTCTCTCTCTCTCTCTTTCTCTCTCTCTCTCTCTCTCTCTCTCTTCCTGTCTTTCTCTTTGACTATCTCACTTCTACCTCTCTGTAGTGTGTTAGAAGCGGTGCCATATTAAAAAGGTTAAACTTTTTCTGTGGCAGACATTCAGAGCAGGGAAAAGGAGAGAGTCTCTGTGAACCCTGGATTCTTTGTAGATGAGTGTGTGTGTGTGTGTGTGTGTATGTGCTGGGGCGGTATTTACAACCTCAGCATCTGGAAATCCAGCAGAGCTTGTCCAGAACTGCTAGTGTGACATGGAGGAGTTGCCAGAGTTTGTCTACTGACTCGACAGTCTCTTAAGTAGCACTTTGACAATGTGTAGAGTCAACACGTTTGCGTTCGCGTTGGAAAGCAAGGGTAAGGTTTCCGCAGTATGTTCAGCATCATCAACATGCCTGGGTATTAATAGCTTCACACTGGTGGTGCTGTTGTACATGGCACATTATGCAGTTCGGAGTGACTGGTCTTGGTTTTTCTGTCAAGCCACGGATGGAGAAGCAAAAGATCTGAGCCTTTTCAGTTACTTCCATAAGGAGGCTTTTGCTCCTAGTTCTCAATGGGCCTCATTCACTAATATCTTCCTAAGTTATTTCTTAAATTTGTTCTTAAGAAAGTTCCTAAGAGAAATCTACGTGTGATTCTGACGTGTTCTTTAACAGCAGAATTGTTCGCAGGTGTGTTCTTAGAATGATGAATCCAAATATGTCGTAAGTTGAAAGCTCGTGCCCCGTTACTCTTATTTAGCATAGGTAAACGCCCCCGTTAATTCCCATAAAAGGGCATGGGATGGAAGGGCTGTGTGCACACTCAGAGAAATTTCAAAAAGACGTGGTAAAAACGGTGGAGGCCTCGACAAAAGACAGAAAAACTTTATTAATTCTGAGTGGAGGTACAGCTGCAAGAAGTTAGCGACAAATCATATTTACTAGCGTCAGCGGTGGATACAAAGCAGTATATAAAACCGATGCATGGAATGTAATTACTCATGCAGTGAACGCTGTATCTGGAGAAGGGCGCAGAACTGATGAAGTGAAAAATAAATGGTTTAACTTTAATCTGAATTCTTAAGCAAAAAAACATAGAAATCAGTTGACTGTTACAAATATCCATGAGGACTGCTCTTGGTAGCCTAAAGAGTTCCAACAGGTAGCCTACTCGTCGCCTCTCTGCAAATAAATCGGTATGGTCAAGGAAGATGTGTTCCCCTCCTCAGGGAACGATCTGCAAAATTTTGCAGCAGCAATAAATACGCAATTGTGTGGTGAAGTCCTAGTGTGCTGAATAAGCCTACTTTGGGCCTATAAATACAGTGATAAGTCACTTATTATTGGATGGCAACGTTCCCTGTTAACATAATTGATTTGAATTGAAGGCAAAGCAAGGCTAGTTTACAGTTTTTTACAATCGCTATGACAATGTTTTCAATACATCTAACAAGTTTCCTTAACTCTTAATGCACCAACACACCTACCACGCACAATTGGCAAAACTGTTAATTTCATGCTAAAAATCACACATTGTAAACTAAACTCAAACACTCATTTTCATAACACAAAAATACAATCAACAATACACCATGTCTACCAAAACACTAACACACGTTCTCTTCAACAGGAACATTTAATCAATCATAGCACATGTCAAAAAACACTAACATCAGATGAAATTACAGAAACTGCATTCTATTATACGGTATATGTGTCAGGTCTCACAGTATATGGATCATAGATTGTGTTTTGCAATGCAGTTTCTTTTGAAGCCTCTTTAAATTTGTGTTTTGTTGGGTTTAGTAAATGCATTCACTTGTTTCTTTGTTGCATAAATTCAGAACAAAAAATGAATGAACCCATCTCAGAGTAGCTTTATAGAATGTACGGTTACTGTATTGAAAAAAAGAAGACAGAAAAATAATTGCTGCAGTAAAGGCTTCAGTTGCAACAGGACATTACTGCAAGAAATATGCAATATAACTGCCATTTACTATATTTCATCAGTTACCCTAGCTCTGGCCCTTCTCTGAGCTCCACCACACATTCTAACTCCTCTCCCTTGCCCCACTCCTCTCCCTCGTGCAGGCATTACATATTCTTTCTTTCTTTGTGTTTCTCTGTATTGTTCTTTTTTCCACATAAGATCAGCCCCAAAGAGGTCCTCTTACTGTATACACCTGAGTGTTTTCCGAGTTGGGAATCAGCTGTGATTTACAGTATTTGCATAACTTCAACCAGCTGTTTCTCAGTAGCAATGGAATAAAATACAGGGGATGTTTGTGTTTCAATTTACAATATGAACAGCTGTTCACTTTGGCTTTAGCCAATAAGTTAGGTTTTGAACATGATGTTATCTGTTCCAACATACAGGTGTGAAAGCATTGGTAAAATGCGCATTAAAAATCGATTGTTTTGGTCTTGGTTGAGCTTGTGTGTAAAAGAAGTTCAAGCATTTAAGATTTTTGTTTATTCTATGCATTTTGTGTCAAAGCAAAAAGAATGTGTTAATTGTACAGCCAACACAGACGGATGTTGTGCTAACTGTGTCAAGAGTTTAGGAAACTTGTTAAAAGTATTGAAAACATTGTCATAGCGATTGTAAAATACTGTATTTATATAGGCCTAGCACAATTCATACATAATGGAAATTCCAAGTGCTTTACAAATGAGCAGAAGTGTAAGTGTAGTGTGTATTTATAAAAACAAACAGAAAAAAAATTATGAGGAGAGAAATATTCAATATTAAATTAGAACGGACGAAAAGGTATAAATACTTATTTTGCGCAAACATGTCAGCTCTCAATTGTGCGTAAGAGTGCTCTTGGGTGTGCGTAAATTCTGTTCTTACCTAAGAACAAATCCCAAATAAGAAAACATTGGTGAATGCCAGAATCTTCGTGAAAACTGCGTAAGTGGGGTTTGAGAACAAATTTGTTTGTAAGAAAATTTGGTGAATGAGGCCCATTGCCTCTAAAGTAAGTATGAAGTAGGAGGTTGCTTGTTCCTATTGTCACAGGAGTGACAATGTAGTTAATAAAATAATGTACTTTCCATCGAATGGCACAGTCCGGGTGAAAAATACTCTCTCCATGGGTGAGCTCAATGTGAGTGAGAGATTGCCTTCACAAATCACAACAGCACCAACATGTCCTCGTCCTCTCAATCATCAGATTTACTCTCTCTACCATTCATCCACTGCCAACTAATCTTCAACAGCAATTTTTTTCTGAAGGTAAATACCTAACAATGGATATTCCTCCATATCTCTTTTATGGTGTCATTATCCATGCAGGAGAGTAACTAGGAAATAGCTAAGATTTATGACTTTTGAAAATAACACGACTATTGACATCCACCGTGCAGACAGTATCCAATGTGGTTCGCATTATTCAAATCTTACAAGCAAACACCTAACAAGACATTCAATCAGAAGAACTGCAGTGTAATATAACTGCAGTGTGATAAGACATATTCATGAATTTCCAAACCCTTACTGTGAATACACACTCTTTCCTCACATTATCTGCAATAAACAATGCCCCAGCATCTCACAAACCTGGAGGAAAAGAGAAGACAAAAATGTTTCCTTCCAACAAGTATTTATACATATTTATTTATTTAGTTGTGTTTACTGTACCAGTGGCAGTTTGTCCATATACGAATGAAGCTCGAGCCTTCTGGACACTTGGTCTGGATAGCATGCAGAGTCTCTGCAGAGTTTAACAGTAGGTGAATGTCACACACCCACATTATTTTTCTCAGGGGTGACCAAGCAGCTGCTGTGTGGTCATGTTCGTTTTCAGCTGATAGGTAGTGCAAGACTGTTGTCTCCCACATCCAGTTAACTGTTTGAACGCTGAAACATTAGCATTTTCATGAAATAGTTGAAGTAACAGAATACTGGCACTATAAGTTGGTGTCATAAAGTAGTTAAAACAGAACAGCAAACATTCATTACAATGCATTACATGAACTTCCCCTTTCACACCAACCATTATAACCTAAAGTGGATATTTATGGATTATTATGATGGGTTGTGATGTCAAATGCTCAGTTGTATCTTTAAAAAAAAAGCTGCGTTTGTTATTTTGAGGAAGACACTTTTTTCTCTCTCTAAATGCGGTTTCAAACTACAGAACGTACCATTGAATAAAGTACAATATGTCCATACTGAAATGTTCCATGAGAAACTATTAATGATTGATAGCATTGGCGTGCATCTTTACAAATATGTCCACATGCATTTATCTTCATGAGGGTAACGACACGCGTGGTACCGGTTAATCAATTGTTTCCATTCCAACCTCCCTCCCAAGAACTTCTGCAATGGTGACACGGGGGACACAAAAGACTAGGGCACATAACACACTTAATACCGTCTCATAGCAGCAGCACTTTCAGCCAGGCTACCTTCACTGGCCCAGACAGGTGCACATTATAATACAATTGGCTTTTAATGAGCACGTCGTGTTTGTGCAGCCCAGTCCGAGCCTGCGGCTTCTCTTCATTCATTTTAGATGAAGTGCCTGGAGAGATAGTCCATCAATATTCATGGTGCGACGATCATAGGGACCGGCCTGGAGATATTACCACTCTGATAAGTGCAAAAAGATGTGTAATGTAAACATGGTACAGTATGATTTATGATATTTAAATGGCACACAATTAGATTAATGGTTTGTACTGACCTCACTGGCCCCTATTATAAGCACTTTTAATAATTACCCTACTTGACATTAGGCTGTGCAGGAACTTTGTTCATGAACAAATGGACTTACCTAAATGTTTAATGTTAGACCCACGTGACTGTCTGCATGTGTGTTTTGGTCAGGGCAGAAACCAGTGTTCAGTGAAACAAATAGATTACATTAGTGAAGATGTTCTTTAACTGTTCTGTTTTAATTGCAGCTCGGTAACCACATGGATTATCACTGAACACACTTCATTATCTACATGCTGGTTAAATGCCCTGCAGCTCCACTGGGAAATGCCTTGACGCGTAACTACTTAACACCAGCGCATTTAGGAGAAAGAACCAATTCTCAAGTCAGATTCTTATGTCGAGACGTAACAATAGTGGGTCCGTGGATCAGATAATATGGGGAAAGCCTCAAAAGGAGTAAAAAGGCAGTTGAGAAAACACATCTAGTTAGTTCTGCCTTGAGATTTCCTCAACATTGGGCCTATAGTGTGTCTAAGTGTATTGGCTGATGTGTGGACAACCTGAGCTGGGTTTTCCTTTAGTGAGGATTAAGAGAATTGGATCATCTCACATTTGAGTTGTAGAAGAATGAGGACTCAAACACTGATTCTTCACATGGACCACAGACAACACAACCTTTGTTTAAATCATTTTCACTGAGTTATACAATGTACACATTGTTTTCTATCAGGCATTCAGTGCTCTCAACACATTGCTCTGTATTACTTTTCATTCATATTTCAGGTACATTTATACTTTCCGTTTTTTAATTATATTTCACTTTCAAATAAAGTGTTTTCAGTTGATGGTTTTTGTATTGTTTATCTCATGGTAATTCTTTTTTTTAAATTGAAAATAAAATCATTTTTTTCCGAGTTTCAGCATCATGAAACTATATCTGCACCCAGGTTTGAAGTGCTTCAGTGACAGCTTGTTTTTTCCATCATGAAAGGTAGCTTGCCTCATCTACGATGCTACGTGGGTGAGTGTGCCACTATAACACCAACAAAAATACTGTCAATCATCAAGTAGAGCTGCCCAAATTAACAAGCTTCCACATACTTAACACTTTCATATTAAATATTCTGCTGCTCTTGGAGTGACATTTACAAAGCCTTCATGTGCTGAAAAAGTCTAGCTTGGTATTACTCTTAGCCATTTGGTTTGTTTGTGTTTATTTGTTGCCAATGTGTAGTGGTTGATTTGTTTTATAATAGACAGCTAAGTGTCCTGTCTTCTTCAGAGGAAAACATCTAAACAAAAAAATGGGTTGATAAGCAGCTTATCAAAATTCTTCTCGGACTCAGTTAATTTTGGCTTTTCCTTTTTTTCAGCTATTTGCTATTCAACTCCGATGTTAAGTAGCCTGATAGATTTACTGAAACATTGATAAATAGCTTTTGTTTGTCAAATTAATAGAACAGCCCAACCTGGGCTGTGTCCTGGTGGCAGTAAATATCCAGAGTTAAAGCAGAGGCAGTAAACACACTTAATATTCATCAGCAGGTTTCAACAGAGGAAATGAAGTGAAAAGGTGCAAAAAAAAACGGACACAAGTGTTATTTACATCTTTCTGAGTTAATCAGAACATATTTATTTGGCTTTCTCCTCCACTCCTCACTGATTGTGCTAATGATCATTAGGGATGGTGTTTGAGGCATCACCAATAAAGGACCCAGGCATCAGTAAAAAAAATTCTCTCTTTCAATGTAAAATTTGAGGGGCTTCATTATTATTTTGAGAAATGGCGTTTCAATGAGTTGCTTTTCCACAATGTTCTCCAAATGCTCTGACTGAAACTAGATAATGCCGTCATTTGCCTCTACCATCTGCTGCTGGACGCATTTATGGTAGTACTGAACATGCAAGATTATGCTCAAGCGGACAGCATTACTTGGAGTCAGAGGAACAAGACCATGTTCCATTTCAAATTTATTTCACAGTGATGGTTTTATTTTAGTAATATTTTTATTTTACCGTAATGGTTTTCATTAAATGCCGGTTTTAGAAGGATGGAGAACCATACATGCCATGTCAAAATGAGTTTGAAACTGGTCAGGCGACTATTGATTGTGCAGTAGGTGTTTCAACATTGCTGGAATGTACAGGACGGAGATAGACAACATCACCTCCACTTAGACAAGTTCAAGTTCACGTGAGCTCAGAAGTTAGCCCTGGAAAAGGTCTAATTCTTCCTGGACCTTTTTTCAAGGTACAGCACACAGAGACAAAGGTCCAGCCTTGCAGAAGGTCTAGTACTTCCGCCTACAGTAAGAGTGAGGGCATTAGAGTTCAGATGTAGTCATTAAGACAGCGAGCAAGGTGAAACAACTGCTACAGTACTGCAGGTCATAGGGTGGTGCGTGAGTGTGTGTTTGTGTGTGAGGGGTGCGTGTGTGTGCACATGTGCTTGTGCGTGTGTTTATGTGTTATCCTACAGTGTTTACTCGTTTGTGTGTATGGGTGTGTGTGTGCGTGTGTACATGTGCTTGTGTGTGTGTGTTTACCGGTGAGCGTGAGTAAGAGGTGTCAGGGGAAGGGAGGTAGTTAGAAAACAGGAGCTCTGCCCAGCTCTCACAGTGCATTCTAGTCCAGGGGCGAAGGCAGGTCTTGAGGTTAATCTCAAACAGCTGCTTCTCTTCCAAGATTAGTTAATCAAGTTACATTATCGCTAGCCCACTGTGAATAGACGACACCAAGGTACAATACCTGTAGTTCACTGTGGTGTGTGGCGGTATCTAGTTATGAAATCAGCTTGTACAGTTGGAGCCCAGTTGGAACGATACATGTATGGAGGACTAAATGTGCCAAAATTAAATACATAAATAAATACATAAATAAATAAATAAATACATAAATAAATACATAAATACATAAATAAATAGACATCTCTTAAGTGATGTTAACATTTATGTTATAGTTAACATGTGGCCTGTTCTCAGTCACGTTCATTGAAGCAAGCGCATGATCAGGTAGAGGGTCAGAGAAGTGTGTGTGTCTTGGTTGTGCCAGGCTGCCAGCACCGTTCAACAGCTCAATACCAGGCATTAACCTTTACAGGTTACGTTTTAGGGCCATTTAATGTTCAGGAAAATTCAGTGTTTTATAAAGCATAAAACACTGCAGTTCCATGAGGACAGTATCAAACGGCTTATGTCCCGCCCCTTTTCATTTAAAATGAAATGCACATTTATTTTCCTTTGAAAAGGGGCGGGACATAACCAGTTGCACAGAGCTGTCCTTATTGGACTGCAATGTTTTACTCTTGGAGCACTGTGATTGGACACTGATTGATAGCAAACTGTCAGACCTGAGCTGTTGAACGGTGCTGGCACAACCAAAACACACACACTTCTCTGATCCTCTACCTAATCATGCGCTTGCTTCAATGAACGTGACTGAGAACAGGCCACATGTTAACTATAACATATCTGGTTAAATCGTTTTCAAAGTGGCCCATTTGTGTTTCAATAAGACTGAATGTCTGTTCCTTGATTGAGAGCTCAGGTCTGACAGTTTGCTATCAATCAGTGTCCAATCACAGTGCTCCAAGAGTAAAACATTGCAGTCCAATAAGGACAGCTCTGTGCAACTGGTTATGTCCCGCCTCTTTTCAAAGGAAAAGAAATGTGCATTTAATTTTAAATGAAAAGGGGCGGGACATTAGCCGTTTGATACTGTCCTCATGGAACTGCAGTGTTTTAGGCTTTATAAAACACTGTATTTTCCTGAACATTAAATGGCCCTAAAACGTAACCTGTAAAGGTTAATGCCTGGTATTGAGCTGTTGAACGGTGCTGGCAGCCTGGCACAACCAAGACACACACACTTCTCTGACCCTCTACCTGATCATGCGCTTGCTTCAATGAACGTGACTGAGAACAGGCCACATGTTAACTGTAACATAAATGTTGACATCACTTAAGAGATTTATTTATGTATTTATTTATGTATTTATTTATTTATTTAAGTATTTATTTATTTAAGTATTTAATTTTGGCACATTTAGTCCTCCATATACATGTTGTGTGTTTTTATGGGTCAAATACTCACTGTTTACTCACCAGAGTAAATATACATGTCTTTGAAGTGATTATGCTAACTGCCAGCATGTTACAGACACTAAAACGTATGTTAGATGTGAAAAAAGGGATGGCATGGTTAATGGGGTCTTCATATGGATTTCTTTTACATTATTAATGTAAAACCATCAAATTGAGTTATAGAGTAGGCCACCACTACTGTACTATGTGGAAGTGCCACTCCACTGTGCTGCACTGCACAAAACCTGTGCTGCGTTTCTCTAAAGATGAAATGACAGAAAGGAGAAGACAGAACGCAGACAAGGAGTTTCCAAACCAAAAATGCATTCAAAGGCCAAGGTCTCTTCCTGATTGCAATCTGGTTTGTTATGCTACCATTGTATCTGAAAGAATCGGTCATTTCAGATATGATATCTACACCCGAAAGCACCCTGAGTGGTTACCTGACAAAGCTTAGCCCTGGCACCTCATTCCGCTGGAGAGAGGGGAGCGTGTGTCATAAACAGGGATTGTGGGATTAGCTCTCCTTTATGTGGGAAGATAAAAGGCAGGTGGGATTAGAGAAGAGAAGATTAATGTCGAGTTGTGCAGGGACAAAGACCAATAAATATTCAACAATAATCCCCCCAGCCCACAATCAAGATGACAGAGAAAGGACAGAGAGAGATGGAAGTGGAAGTGGAAGAGGAGGAGAAGCACAACCAGCCCAGCCCCGGGAAAGAGGGATGAAACCTCTCGCTCCACATACCGACTCTATCAGGACTGTTTCATAATCCCAAGCAGCACAAACACCCACTGTTCAGTGTGTTGCGAGCTTTGTAATGTTTACCTAGTAAATGTGTTTACTGTGTGGCATGTATTTTCAGGTATAATTTACCAATTAGATTGCTCTGTTCTAATGACTTCATTAGCAGCATGTTTACATAATGTGAAGGTGGCTCGTAAGCTTACACACAAAGACGCGTACTCAAACACACACATGCAGTCCAGACCTACCCAACTATGCACACATACACACACACACAGAGAGACCTGTGGCAGAGGGCCATATAAGTGGGTTAATTGGGAGGCACAGCTTCAGGGTAGGACTGGGAGCTTGGCACCGGGATGGTGAATACACTGAATTGTCCAAATGTCTGGCAGGGGACCAGACAGACCTGCACTTCAATAATTAAGACGAGATGTTCAAATGAAACATGGCTGACACGTTTAAGGAAACGAGAGGATGAGACAGAGAGTTTGAAGAGAACAGGGGAACACTGAGCGATCAAGAGAGGGGGCGAAAGAGAAACAGAGAGGAGGATTGAGCGGCAGAAAGAGAGAGAAAGAGGACATGAGGATAAAGAGAGGTGAAGAGCGTTAAACAAGAATAGTTAAATGACTCACAAGGGCATGTGTGTGCAGTGAAACATAAACATTGCCATACTTCTACACAAACAATCACTTTGCTCCCTGGAGAAAACAGGAAAGAGAGAGAGAGCTGAGAAATTGAGAGAAAGGAGCATAGATCTTTGTTGTGGTTAAGGAGTACAGCAGCAACAAACCTGGCAACACCACCAAGTCAGTAAATGGTGTCGTAAACCGCGGCAATACAGTCTGTTCAGAAGCACTCGTGATACTGTGTTGGGTTGCAAAAGGAAGATGAGTTCTATGAACGTGTGATTGGCTCTATTTGCAGATATACTAGACAGAAGTAAACAAAAAAAACGACCATCAACAGAAGTAAATATTAAAGGCCCAAGGGACCAGAAGGGGTGTTTACAGTAATCCTTTCCAATTGCCATCCGTTTATCCAGAGGTAAAGAACCTTTCCATTATCAAGTTGCGGCATTGATCAAGATACGTTTTGGTTCTAATCTTCTTCAGGTTTAAAGTGGACGACTTGGCCAAGGGGGAGGGAGAGTGTCGGTGCTGGCAAATACCAAGGAGAGAGGGCTAAAATGAGGATAGATGACCAATTAGTGAGACGGAGAGAGCGCAGGGGACACCGAATGCAGTTTAGTGGGGCACCTAGGGTTCCTCCAGGCTCCAAATTGTAAGTAATATGGAGAACAGAGCCCCAGACATGTTCATAGATGTCCTGCTGTACACACCCGCTGGCTCACAACTATCCCTCACTGAGGAGCGTTTACTTCAATGCAGAATTAGATATGTGGCTTGCATCTCACATTTGTCTGCGCGTGTGTGTCTGCGCGTGTCACACAGAGTGCGAATAACAGCCACAGGGGACATACATCGCCGTCTCGATAAATGAAGAAGAAAATACTGTAATGACCGAGAGCACTAGTAAATAAAACAAAATATGGACCTCCGTCTTCCCAGAGTCGGTGACCTCAGTCTGAGCAGTTGAAAAATGAGGAGAGCTTTTCTTTTTTTATTTCCCCTCATTTGCATGTATCATTCTTTGGTGAAACGTTGTTCTCATTCTTCCCCCTAGGGCAGAGCCAGCGGAACCGTCTCCCTCATTCTCAGGACATATTGATAATGCCAGGGAGCTGCCACTCAGAGGCGTATTCACACAGAGACCAAACCTCGCTTTAGTGACCTTTATGTTGTCAAAGAGTTTGACATTTGCTGCTGATGAACCAGAAGTGTCTGTAGAAGGGCAGCATTGACACAACTTCGCAAATGACACATGGGCGAAAGAGTGATGTAAGTGACATGCAAGGGATTCTGATCTTCATATTCTAAAGGACAGGAATGTCCTGAAGGAGGGCACTGGGAACAGGAGGTGGTGTGTGTGTGTGTGTGTGTGTGTGTGTGTGGGGGGGGGGGGGGTAGGAAGTTGGTGTGGTGGTGCAGGGGTGGGGGGAGGGGGTTGGAGGGGAAGAAAAGTTGACTAGAACCCTCGTGTGGTCATTGATATTGGCGGCGGTGCTCGAGGGGGATGGTATTTGAGAATCGCTCAGGCGTCAGGGCCGTTTACCTCTAATGTCGAAGATGATTACGCGCTAATTTAAGTCATCTAGCTTCGTTGCTAATCGCCACGGTTACAGGCACCGCCCCACTATCACCTTGGATACCATGTCATTTTGACACTTGGCCCCCCACGCTCCTAAATCAAACAGGACAAGCGATAAAACGGACATCGCTCTGCCATGACAGGGCCATCTCAACTCCCTCAGGGACATCTGTGATGGTGACAGGTGACACATGGACACAAATACAGCCCATACTGTGGATGGCAGAAAAACCATCAACAGCTCATTTTCCTAATAAGATGCACTGCCAGTAATACATACAGTGTAAGAATACTGCCATGTGTGTGTCATGGTGTGATTACAGTAATTGCACGGCTTGCAAAGGGTTAATAGCAAATGATCACTGAAAGTGATAATTGACTGGCCTATTTACTGGGTAATCTACTATGAAATACAACCAGCATTCCTGCTTGTAGTCTAATTGTTGAGAAAGCGCAAATAACAGCGTGACCAGGGTACTGTCTCTATTACCATCATGTTACTAGTTGACTTGAAATGAATGTGCGTGTCAGTGCATACTTTACAGTTCTAAACCACGCAGTGAGTCAGTGTTACACACGTACATGATAAATCACCTAGCTTAATTAGCTGAGCTTTGAATCGGTCTCATCAACTTGGATTATCAAGTTTATGCTTTCATAATGTAATCAGCACATTACAGAGCGTGCACTGTCTCTGTATGTTGGATGGACTACAGCACAATCAAGCTCTAATCACCGTTAATGAGATATAATCCTGATGTTTAACATCTGGTTGCATAACTCTCCAAAGAACATTTTCATTAAAAAGTCGGCCTCCAGACTGAGAAGTAGTGTGTCTCTTGTGCTGTGGTTGATGTGTGTGGTTGATGTGTGTGGTTGATGTGTGTGGTTGATGTGTGTGGTTGATGTGTGTGGTTGATGTGCTGTGGGTGATGTGCTGTGGGTGATGTGCTGTGGGTGATGTGTGTGGTTGATGTGCTGTGGGTGATGTGTGCGGGTGATGTGCTGTGGGTGATGTGTGCGGGTGATGTGCTGTGGGTGATGTGTGCGGGTGATGTGCTGTGGGTGATGTGCTGTGGGTGATGTGTGTGGTTGATGTGTGTTGTTGATGTGTGTGGTTGATGTGTGTGGTTGATGTGTGTGGTTGATGTGCTGTGGGTAATGGAAATAGGGGTTACTGCCCTTCCTGGCTTCTTCCCTCGCGGTAACCCCAATTCTCAACATTATTACAGCAGGGGTCAGTCTGACAGAAGAGGGAGGCAGAGAGAGGGAGATAGATAGAGAAAGGAGGGAGGGGGAGCGAGAAGGGGGAGAGAGTGAGAAAAGGGGGAGAGACAGAGGGGGGAGGGAAAAGGGGTGATAGAGAGACAGGAAGTAAGGGAGTGAAAGAGAAAGAAAGAAGTTTCGGATAAATGAAATGAGAATGAGAGTCTTTCGAGAAAATGAAGTGAAGGGGACAGCACCTGTAAACAACCAGCTCCCCGATACAGAAGCATTCCGAGTGTCAAATTTGTTTTGTGTTGTTAAAAATGTTCTCTTTCATGAAATCAGTAAATAGTTTAAATGTTCTTTGTGAATTCTGAAACAATTGAATAATTAATGAATAATTTATTCTATAGCTCCCTATTCTGAGGATTGTGATGCGCTTTGATGACATTGAACCAATTTGTTCCAAATGAAGCACAATCAGGCTGAAACCTAGAAATAGCAAAGAGAAAGAGCAGAGAGAGAGGGGGGGGAGTGCGGAGAGTGAGAGTCGAGTGCCACGCAGACGACACACAGCTACTGGCGCATGATTACGCCCTGTCATAAAATAGTTTACCCCAGATACAGGTTCTAGTGTATTGATTAGCAGTGGGGTACAGCCCCACGGAAGGCAGAGAAAAGGGAAATTTTTTCACCTACTTCAACCTAGCTGCTCCGACCGCTGTTAGCTCACTGTCCTCTCATATAGTCTCCCATAGCAACCGGCTGAAATACAGCAGATTGTTCAATAGGCAGATTGTTGGCAAGCAGTTTTTCTCTCTTTCTCCTTTTAACTGCATCGTTCCCTTCATGGATAATAGCAGAAAATGCCATTCACATCATTGAGTTTCTCAGTGATGGGAAAGAACTGGGGGAGGATGGAGGGGAGAGGGAGGTGGGAGGGAGGGAGGGAGGGAAAGAGAGGAAGGCTGTTGCACATGTCTGTTGCCATGGGGATTCTGGCGCAGTGACTATGCAGTAATGTGGCTGCTGGAATGGAGGCTTTGTTTTTTGTGGAGAACATGGAGCAGGCAAGATCTGGAGACTCAGACACCAATTATCTGGAGAGGGCATTTATTTTAGAAATGGAGTTAGTTCAGCTTTATCTAAGACTGACATCTCAGCAGCCTGCCAGGCAGCCTCAGTGTCAGTCTGTCTGTCTGTGTCTGTGACTGTCTGCCTGTTTCTCTGCTTGCCTGTCTGCCTGTCTGCCTACTTTCTTGTCTGTTGGCCTGTCTGCCTGTCTGCCCACTTTCCTGTCTGCCTACTGTACCTGCCTGCATGCTTGCCTGCCTGGTAGCCTGTCCGCCTGTCTTCTAGACCTTAGAGGGTTCCCTGTTACCTCTCTCTGTTTCACATTAAATTAGGCTTGTGCTTCCACACAAATGGTTTGGAGAGAATCCATTTCAATAAGGGATGACAATACAGGAAGCTAATGGAGGTTTCATAATTGCATGTTCCCAAGATAAACGTGTTAATCAAATCCAAAGCATGCATGGAAAACAGTAGTTTATAGTCACGGAAAAGAGGCACCGCTCAGAATATTGCAGATATAATCACTGGCACATGAATAATTTTTATGAACAATAATGGAAGCCTCACTTCTTAGGTGTACAGGCCTATATTGTGAGTGCCAACATGCAAATAAAGAAATGAAACTTGTTTTATGAAAAGCTTTTGTAAACAGGAATATTAGGAACAGGATGTCAAGAAATCAAAATCAAGACAGAAAACATGGAAAATAGAGGAATTTGTCTGCGAAATGTTTAGGACTATCATAACACTGTTTTGAATGAGCTAATCAGTTTGTGTTGTTTGAAGGGGTTAATGTTGACCACATCGAATAATTTGTCCTCATTATCAACCTACCCTACCACTGCTGCGGATGACAACAATATTGCACAGAGCATGTTTTCGTCCTCATAATGGGGTATAAATATGTTCCCAATGCATGTAAACATAACACATGAATGAATTGTAGGTAGGAGGATTGTAAGGCCGGAGACGCAAGTCCCTGACGATTTTAAACAAGCAATTATTAAGCCCCTCCTTAAAAAAACAAACCTGGTGCAGCTTTTGACACTGTGGATCATGAGATTCTCCTGGAACGTATGGAGAACTATGTTGGGATTTCTGGAAGTACCACAGGGTTCAGTTCTAGGCCCTCTGTTATTCTCGCTTTATATGCTGCCTTTAGGAAACATAATTAGAAGCTCTGGGGTACATTTTCACTGTTATGCAGATGATACTCAGCTATATATGTCTATAAAGCCTGGAGAATTACCACACGCTATGGAAAATGTGTTTCTGGGTTAAGAACTTGGATGACAGCAAATTTCCTTCTTCTCAATTCGGATAAAACAGAGATTCAAATTTTTGGTCCTAAAAAATACAGAAATCATTTATCCAATCTGACCTTAGACTTAGATGGCGTCAAAGTCTCTCAAAGACAGCTGGTAAAAAATCTAGGAGTTACAATGGACCCAGACCTTTCGTTTGAGTACCATATTAAGCAAATTACCAGAACTGCATTTTTCCATCGACTTAACATAGCCAAAATACGAAGATTCCTCTCAACGGATGATGCTGAAAAACTAATACATGCATTTGTTACATCCCGACTGGACTACTGCAATGTGTTGTTCTCTGACCTTCCAATTACCTACTTAAAAAATTTACAGCGTGTGCAAAATGCTGAATTGACGAGAACCAGAAAGTTTGATCACATAACATCTACTCTCGTCTCTCTACACTGGCTCCCTATCCAAGCCAGAGCTGATTTCAAAGTTCTATTACTAACCTACAAATCTCTGCATGGATTGGCACCACCTTACCTCTCTGGTCTCCTTGCACCCTATCGACCCGCAAGGACACTTAGATCTCAAGATGCCGGCTATCTGGTGGTTCCCAAAATTAAGAAATCTCATAAGTCTCATATAGAGCACCTTTTCTCTGTAACAAATTACCTGTCTCAATTAAGGAGGCTGATACTGTTTCAACATTCAAAATTAGGTTAAAAACTATCTTGTTTAGTCAATTCTATGACTGTTAAATGTAAGTGTGTGTATGTACTTTCTATGTAAACCTGGGGTGTGTGTTTGTCTGTGTGTATCACATGTAACTTTTACATGTAACATCTAGATTTTACAAATAAAGTTAACCTGTTACTGTATATTGCTATTGTTATAGTTTCCGTTAGTAGTTGGTGACAACGGGGGACGGGGCTTTCTCACCCTTATTCTATAAATATAACTTATTTTAGAGTTTTCTCCCCTGGAACAGAGTTCATGTTCCAACCGAGGGGGGCTGGCGCTGTCTTAATGTCTAGGGCTGCATCAAATACCCTTTTTTGCTCTGCTAAATTGCTGCACTAGTCCACACTTGACCGGTGGGTATCTCATTCTAAATATGACTGTAACTGTTAGCTGCTCCTGGCATTCTCTAATCTCTGCTCTCCCCTCTCTGGCCCCCCCTCCACACATCCCCTGTGGTGTGTAAGGGGTTTGAGCTGTCAGCACCTGCCTGGTCGTCGGTCTTCCAATGCTGGACCTGGTCGCCAACCGGAAACCAGTTTCCATGACGGGCAACAGCGAGTTTCCCGGTCCCTTCCTACATCTACCAAGTCGAACAATGGATGTTGGTGTTTCAAAACCCATTGACACTTCCCTGCTGTATGATTATGTTAAGCCTGTGTTCTGCTCCTCTCTTTCACCAACCGTCTCTGGAGGAGGGGATCCCTCACTGAATTGCTCCTCCCAAGGTTTCTTCCATTTTTTCTCCTGTAGTGAGTTTTTCTGGGAGTTTTTCCTTGTCTTCCCTGAGGGTTTAGGTTGGTTGAGGAGCAGTTCTATGGGTGTATGTGAAGCCCTCTGTGACATGCTTGCGTGTAAAAAGGGCTATACAAATACATGTTGATTGATTGATTGAGACGCTTGGTGTTTGTCCCCGGCTTGGGAAACCCAATTCAATTCTGGTTAGATGTTCAGGGAGATTATTGACTCATTGATATCTGACTCCAATTTTAGAAATGTGCACAAGTGCGTTACCTGTAACCTTGAGTGCTAAACAGTTAATGACATGAAACTCTGGCGTAGGTAAAAATTGTCTGCTTGATCAGAGCATCGACCATAAAGTATGCGTGTTCACTAATCAGTCGTTTATCATTACTATAATATGGATTTAACCATAGTAGACCTAGTACGTAAACCAATCACTCAGGGGCTCCGGTAAATTCCTTCGGAGCTTGGAGATCCACCGTAAGTAACTCAGAGGCCTTAGGTTAAAACCTACTTCAAAAGTCTATGTTTATAATCAGTATTAGCCGCATCAACCAGACTAGATCAAAGTTTTCACCGCCGTAGCGTGATAGATACGTTTCAAGGAGAACAAGTAACTTAAAATGCACAATAATAGTTTATTATATAAATAGTAAGATAATCAATACAATGATGATGAAATATCATCAAATACAAAACATACCTTCAGAGCAATGGTTAACAAAGGTATTCACAATGAAGACTAGGCACCTAACGCACCGGAGCTGTATCGTAAACAGAACTCCAAGTGAGTGGTAAAAACGTCTTCCTATATACACCCAAACCTGACTAAAATTGGGACACCGGTCATATGACTGAAAAGTTGTCTAACGCATACAAATTCAAATTGTATTATTAATCAAGGCTGCAGTAGACCAAGTGGTGCCCTTGCAAGACAAGGGAATATGTTAAACACATGTTGGTCTGCTGCAAGCACAAACTCTGTAAACCCTGTAAATGTACATGTTACAGAATTAGAATTATTTCTAGAATGTAATACATAAAATAAGAAACAAAATCATATCAAACATGACATTAAAAGCTGTCCTCTTCAACTGTTGAGATCACCTTTCCAGAGGTGTGTCATTAAGGTGTGATTGTCATTTTAGCATTCATGCAAATCAACGACTGTCCCAGACGAGTGTCTGGGTGACCAGTGACAAAGGGGCTGCCAAAACAGCCCTACAAACTCATGACTCTGAACCCCAGTGAATCGTTGTGCAGTACGCAGCTCAGTCTCATCCTGCTCAATAGTCACTGCCACTGATATGAAAGCAAAACAGTCACTGTACATCAGGGATGTGTGAGTACACCAGATGACGCACTGCTGCGTCCCTTGTGTTGTCTACATGGAAAGAGTACTTTCACGTCCGTTTAGTAAACAAAAGCAGGTCCTGACTAACCTAGAGTGAGCAAGAGAGTGTGTGTGTGAGAGAGAGAGAGAGAGAGAGAGAGAGAGAGTGGGAGGGGAAGGGAGAGAGAGAGAGATAGAGAGACAGTGGGAGGGGAAGGGAGAGAGAGAGAGAGAGAGAGAGAGAGAGAGAGAGAGAGAGAGAGAGAGAGAGAGAGAGAGAGAGAGAGAGAGAGAGAGAGAGAGAGAGAGAGAGACAGCATAGTAAAGTCCTTGAGATAGTGCCATGATCTTTGTGGACCGAAATTCCAAACACTATCGCAGCGCTCCTCCGTATGAAAAGCTGGAAATGAGATTCTGTCGTGAACCCTCAGGATGGCACAAGCTATTACGTTTCCATTTTCCGATATGACAGTCGCAGCCGAACATGGCATAGAAGGATTTAGTCTGCACATTACCTCAGAGAGGCCAAGGGAAGACATGTGTTGAGAATGAATCTATGGAGACCAGCCTGTGCTGGTCAGCACAGGAGAATACAACTCTCTGCTTGAAGCAGCCCTGACCATGACTGGAAATTGCCACATCATGGAATGCATGTGTGTGTGTTTGTGTGTGCGCTTGTGTGTGTGTGTGGTGGGGTGTTGCAAATGAAATGCAGGCAGATTTATTTACTGCATAATTCTAACTTGTTTTGGTGAAAGTAGTTACAGGATAAACACTAAATCGAGGCAATTAAGATGACTTATCTCTGCTTATACTCTCATGTTCATGTTTCCCCTACATCTGTGCTAATCAAGACAAACTCTCTTCTATCCAAAGCTGTGCAGTCAGGCAGAAATAAGAGTCTGATATTTGGGAAATAGAGGAGGTAAAAAAAACACAAAAAAACATACTATTCCCTAGACCTGGAGAAAACAGACAACGTGTAATTTATTTTAGCATTGATGTCAATTGAAAGTTAAGAACTTAACAAATAACAACCATATGCTCCTCTCCCTATGGACAGAGTCCTATGGGAAACCAAGGCTAATTGCTTTTGGAATGTTGGCTCTCTGGGACAGATGTAACAGCCTGGGGAATAAGAGTTCCCCCTGTAAAAAAGGACAAAAAAGATGAAGAACACTAACTCGCTGTCATCCAACAGGCATGGCCCTCACACATCATCCTTTATCCTGAAGTTGGAGGGTGAGGGTCGTTCCAGAGTACATCTGGATCTTCTGCCTTGAAACACACTTCACTACCTCCTGAGGGCTTTCGTTTCTTCTCCGTTGCTCTGGTGAACATTAAAAGCGCACCCCGACACAGCCCCGGCGCCACTCTACCATCACACACCCTCCTGTGACTAAAGAACACAGCAGCTAATTGGCATGACGATGCATTAGCCTCAAGCACTTCTGATCCTGTTATCTCAGGAGGTAAACAAACACACGGTCTGCTGTAATTTTAGTTTCAACAACCGAAATGCAGATCAAAGGTACTGTACTAAATACGGTACTACACACCTTCAATGTTCTGTATACTGCCCTTGTGAAAAATTACCCACTGTCACCCCTAAAACAAAGCAGCTTCATTGAGTTTTAAACCCAACATTTAATTTGCATGAAGAAACACAAACTTTGTGACTATATGGGTGTTCCCTATTCACAGGGCAGAAAGGTTGGATATAATGAGGGGACACCACTGGTTTTTATTACAACACTGAAGCTTACACTCCTGGCATCAGCAACACTGCGGCTGGTCTTTTTTGAGCCACACAAGAGAAGCCACACCGCGTATGTGACCGTTCACAGATTATACCACACCTTGGACATTTGGTTCAGGAATAGTTCGGGCTCACATCGGGCTTGACAAACACGGCAATTCGTTGCCAGGTTCATCGAATTGTGGCTTATGGCAACTCCAAAGAGCGACCACAAGCCAAGTTGCAAAGTAGGTCCAGAGACATCAGCCACATTGAGAAGTATACAGTGTTTGCAAACCCCCTGCCCATTGACTATCACCCATTTGTCTTGGTGTGTCAGGCAAACCAAGCTAAAGCCTGTTTTCAGTCAGAGGCGAGAGGTCAAGTCACGACCATTGATTGAGCACGGCTTTCACTGAAATGATTAAACACACAAACTCACACCGATCCTTGATGCGCTATCCATCAATGTTCCAATTTATCTTTCCGATTATGACATGATGAAACGGGAAGGTGTGATGGCCGAGGGTCAGAGTGGGACTGTGCTGAACGGCCAGTGGTGGTCCTGGACAACATATGAGCGGAGCATGGTCACATTCACAAAGGCTGAGAGACTCCTCTGGATTAACAGCAGGACTGGTCAACTGGACTTGGAAAAGTTGACCTTCTTTTCGAATGTCATGCTGTTGTTTTCAAACAATGCTTTAAAAAGTTGCTTGATTTTCCTGCTTCAGACTTTAAGTATAAACCCTACTGGTCTCTTGGGTTCATTGGGGATGTCCATTTAAGATGGATCACGAGATACATGGCCTACCCTCGTCCCTGAGTAGTTGGGTTGACAACAGCCTAACAGAAGCTGGTAATTCATTCACACCAAATGAAATTCATGCCATGTGTTACTTTAGGATTAAGTGGTTGAATGACTTCGACAGTACATTAAACTCTTTACAATTAAAATGAGACATTTCCTTTCAAATGGAGTACTACAGACTCTCAAACACATCCCGCCCTTTGTGTTGTGAAAATGTCACCTTTGAAGAGCTAAACCAAAACACCCCTTAAGCTCCGTGGCTAAGCCTTTAGCTTAGTGGTTTACCACTCTCCTCTTCCTCCTTCTTCTTCTACTTTCAGAAGGCCAAGGTAGTGGGGACTTGCAGGTTTTTATTCCTGGTCAGCTGAGTGGAGATAAGAACAGCTTTGAGCCAGTGATCACTGGTGGGCAGATTGACTGGGGAGTCTTTATCTCCTGTGGCCAGAACAGAGCTCTGAGTCTGCCCGCGGACAGAACACCCCCCCCCCACACACACACACACACACACGCACACACACACACACAACTCCCCCCCACCCCCACCCCTTTACCTCAGGTGAGAAACTGGATTTGACTTCTCTTTGAGGTTGCACTCTGCTTCCAGCTCTCCAGTGCCTTGTAATGTCTGCCTGCAAAATATCATCAAATCTCTTTCATGGTGAACAATTTGATGATGTTTCTGTTTGAGTTCACAACGCAGCTTATCGGCAGCCATGCTCTTCCTATGCAGTGTAGGCTGCCGTCTGTTATCTACCATAATGTACCATAACCGCTCGGCCAATCAAAAGGAGAAATTCAGAGTGCTCTTCCTTGTTGCATGCTTTCTCGATCTCGATGTCCTTCAAGATGTTGGATCAATGATTGCTTTAGCTTAACCACCCCACCCCCCCGCAAACACAACCCCCCATGAACACCACCCCCCCAACACACACACACACACTCACACACACGTCCTGCATAACAATCCAGGTGGATCTCAAGCAAACTCCGGTCGGAGTGGAATCCGTAGAGTCTTTTGATCCCTCTGTACGTTTCGAAAACGGGGGAAGAGAGAGCGAGCAATCTCACAATTCCCAGAGGCGGAAGTGAGCGGGACATCTGTCTGCTCAGAGGTAGGGCCCTTTTAATCATCCTGGGAGTTCTCCCCAGGGACCTCTCCCCTGGAAGCAGCTTCAGAGCCCACCAGGCTCCCGGGGCCACGTCGGAATCCACAAACAGCTGAACAAGGGATTCACCTCAGCCTCACCAAGCCCACATCAAAGTTGGTTAATGAAAAGTCTTAACATTTACAGGTGAGGCAAAGGCTCACGGTGACCTTTAAAGGTCTCAAGTGTCTTGTCTGATTTTATGTTATTGTGATCATGGCCTTGGGTTTAATTACTCCTTTTTGAACAATTAACAGGGGTACATGCATTAAAGTGGATCACGTACTTTACTTCATTTCTCTGTCTTCATAAGTAAAAAGACGAGGATATCATCGATCTGGCTCAGTTATGTGACTCCAGACCATAAGCTATTCTGAAGTTGTTCAACGTACACACTGATATTTCCAGACATTTGTATTCAGAGTTTTATTCAAATGACCATCCGAGAGACAAACAAAAACGCTCGGGCGTCAGAGAACGGATTCCAGCTTTGAAAAGGGCAGAGAGCGAGATGCTCCAGAGAGATGCCCCGCGGTTGTTGATGAATGTCTTGTACGAGAACGAGGGGGAGAAATAACCAACTTGCCACTTCCAGGAATCTCCACAGTGGCCCTTCAGCAGTCCATGATTGCCTTCTGGCAGAAGGAGCAGAGATCCCTTGGAGAGGAGAGAGGATGTAGGATCCAAACCGCAGCAGGGAACACGGTGGTTGGGACCTCCTGTGTAGCCCCTGTGTGGCCGGATACCTTCACCTTAACGTGACCCGACAGTACAACTTAGCGACTCCTGCATGTCCATGGGTTGTAGCGATGCTACCTGAGATGTACATTACAGTGAAGACCTGGCACAGCGCGGACAAAGGTCTGGGGGTGTCCACTTTAATGTAACCTGACAATATAGGATTGTCTTGAGAGATTGTATGCAGAATTAACATGCAAGGTCTTACACAGTGGGGGAGTTCCTTACATGCCAGGCTTTAACATGATCAAACTCAAACTTAAAGTGAGATGTGGTGTGTGCATGTGGATATGTGTGTGTGTTGGTGTGTGTATGTGGATATGTGTGTGTGTTGGTGTGTGTATGCGTTTATGCGAAAGCAGGTGTGTCTGTGTGTGTGTGAGTGTGTGAATGTAATCGAGTGAGTGAAAGTGTGTGTGCATGTGTGTCTCTTTAGGGGGGGGGGGATGCGAGCATTGATAGCAGGATGTCCTTTGAATCTCCCAGGTAATGGAATCATGGGTGCAACAATGTAATTATTCCCTAGCAGGCAAAATGGGCTCTACAACGTCAACAGCTGCAGCTTTCATCACTGTTACATCAAGGACACACTCACAGATGTTTAATTGGATGTGCTTTTGTGTGTGTGTGTGTGTGTGTGTGTATCGTTTTTGTCTGTATGTGCATTAGACTAATATGTCATACCTTGTTTCAAGGTCAAAAGGGAAAAGGCAAAATCCCAGACTAGGAACCTACATGCTATTATGTTTACTGGCTGGTAAAGGCCTCTGTCATAAAGGTTGTGTGTAAAACAAATTGCAATCTGTCTGTCGGCCCCTGTTAAATGGAGTGCACTATTGATGAGACACGCAATCTGCCTGCAGTTTTTTTTCTTCCGGGGAAGCAGGCAGCCGTTTGTGAGGCACAGCAGACAGTGCAGCAGTAAATTGCGTTCTCTTTAGGAGGTGTCAAAAGTGGACTGAAATGAACATCAGCTTATCTCAGCCTTATTATCATTATAAAAACCCTTTCATGACGATGTTAACTGACGTCATGGGAATGTGACAATCGTCACTCTCGGAGGTTCTATTCGAAGAACAACGTGTTCTTCAGGCTTCCAGTTTGAAACGTGTCCAATCAAAGTTTGGCCTCACCTTCCCATCCACCCTGACAGCAAGGGGAGCAGGCGGCAAGACAGGAGAACGGGACGCGGGGCGAGAGACCCGTGACAGACTGGGTGCCACAGCAGCGTGAGTCACCGGCCTTTGTTTGTTTTAGCGGTCGCCATGTCTTTCTTCACCTCTCTCTTCATCCCTCGCTCTCTTTCTCACTCTCTCTCTATGTCCGTATCTTAGTCTCCCGCTGTCTCTCTCTGTATGTCCGTATCTTAGTCTCCCGCTCTCTCTCTCTCTATGTCCGGATCTTAGTCTCCCGCTCTCTCTCTCTCTCTATGTCCATATCTTAGTCTCCCGCTCTCTCTCTCTCTCTCTATGTCCATATCTTAGTCTCCCGCTCTCTCTCTCTCTCTCTCTATGTCCGTATCTTAGTCTCCCGCTCTCTCTCTCTCTCTCTATGTCCGTATCTTAGTCTCCCGCTCTCTCTCTCTCTCTCTATGTCCGTATCTTAGTCTCCCGCTCTCTCCTCTCAGCTCATCCCAGTCTCCCTCTCCCTCTCTTGGGTTTTTTCAGGCGTGACACACTTCGATGACTCTAGGCTGAAGTCGCATACCAATCATAGACCGCCCACTTCACCCCCCCCCCCTCCACCCCTCCACCCACCGCACACGCCACTACCCCCCCCCCCCCCGCGCGCGCCCCCCGGCTTGTGGAGCTACCAGAGGGTGAGAGAAGGCCTGCCCAGCTGTGTGCCTGCCGCCTGGCCTCCCTGTGTGTGCTGCTGGGGCCACTGACATCCCAGAAAGCCACAGAAGCTGTAGAGGTGAAAGGTTAGTCCATGCATTTACTTTATGGACTGGAGTTACCGTCGGAATCTCCAGTAGGAGGAGGGGAGGGGGAGGAGGCGAGGGAAAGGAGGGAGAAGGGAAGATAAAAGGTGAATGAGGGGGAGTTTAAAGAGGGGCAGTGAGAGAAGGGTATATTTAATGCATGACCAGCAGTGCCCTCAGAGTACTCACAATACAGACCTGTGCACATTTGTTTACGTGAGGCTTTATGTAGCACTTTCAAATAATATATAGTGGTTCAGAGCACACATACGTTAGTTCAGGTAGCGGCCTTTTAAAAAGTGAACATCGATTTGATGGAGGGGCGTTGCTCTGCATTAGCAGCCTTCCTGGCGTCAGTGTTCTGCATCTCCTCAACACTCTCATTGATGAATATTTACACTGTGTAAATATTTGAGAGCCCTACACAACAGGATCTAATTCATATTAATCATATTGCACCTTGCATTATTTTATTTTCTTCTGTGGGTTACACAGTCAATCTCTCCAGAGTGTTCAAAGGTGCATTTCATTTTCCCTGGTTCTTAATCTCCAGTCCAATGCTCTGATTAATTACTGTGTCATAAAAGACTGGTGTGCAGTCTCAAAGTGTCTTTATTCATGAAGGCTTCCATAAGAAGCTGCATTAACATTTAAATGTGCTCACACACAGCATGTTCTTATCTAGGTTAGGTTCCTGTGTTGGAGCCCAAAAGAGTTTTGGGAACTGAGACAAGGCTTTCCTATTTCTGACTGCGGAGGCAGGATGACCGAGCTCAGGGTGCGAGCTAGCAAAGAGGACTCGCGGCCCACACACTCACCCACACAATGAGAGGGGATAGGGTGCACTTGGTTTGCTGCAGGAGAAGGAAACTCTTTTGTCCATCTTGCTGTAGATACTGCCTGTAGGGCTACAGGGGACGGTGAAGTAATTCACTAAAAGCATCCACTATAGTTAAATGCCTCATTTTAGAGTCAGTGAGAGGATGTTGTTAGTGTGTGTTCATTGAAGTGCGTTTCCAATATGTTTGAGACATTAAAAAAGACATGCTTCGTTAAGTGCATTCTTCGGAGTGAAAGGCTTGCAATACTCATGTCACCTCTCAGTGAAGGGGGCAATTCTCTGGCGTACTTAAATAACTTATGTTCTATTTTTACTTATTCATATGCATTTTCTTCAGTCATACCTCTTCACTCAATCGAATTAAGATTGCAGCATAATCAGCAGCAGCATGTCCTCCTCCTTGGAGAAACGGCAGAAAACGGAGCAGAGCTACTGCTGCTCAGGAAGCCAGAACTCAGATTACTCTTCACCTTGAAAAAACATTGTCTTCAGATTGACCTTCAGCTTCAGAGTGTGTTTTTTTTTTAAGGAATCTCATTCAGCCATGTAAAGAGAAATGACTTGTGTTAATACCCAGGGACGCCACTAGAATACAGATACAGCCACTAAGTGTGTTTGGCTGTACTCTGCCTCTACTTATAATGAGCGGCTGTCCATCTGAATGTCTGGACCAGATAAATGGAGCTTGTCTGTTCTCATGGCCAGCGCTCCGCACCTCGGCATCCACACTACCCAGGGTCCTTGTGGGCGAACACTCACCTTCTGGATGGAAGCGGAGGAAGAGAAAAAAATTAAAATGCATGAGTAAAGTTTTAATAAAGGAGAGAGGTAATTCGAAAAGTCTTTGGAGGTGTTTGGAAATTTATCAATAACAACCAGCTGGGATTTCATGCATGGTAGCATTCGGTGTAATTGCCTGCACAACCCTGATAGAGGTTCGACTTCAATAACAAAAATATTCTCTTTAATGGGAAAAAAAGACTGACACTACTCTTTCCTCTTCCTGCATCCAATATTTCAGAAGACTGATTCGTATCATTGTAGATCACTGACGAAGTAGGCTTTTACACCAAGCATCCCACGTTTGATTGGCATCATTGATCGCTAACTGATGTGCATTTGTTGCATGAACTGCACGTGACAGCACAACAATCAAGTATATGCAGGAAGGAGGAGAATGCTTGAAAGAACACATGAAACGCTGGTGATATCACATGTTCTCTGTGATCAATTGTTGCTCAGAGGCGTTCATTAAAAAAAGGCTCCTATTCCAAGTCTCCTGGTGGAACCCCATCCCTCTTCCTCGGGCAGGGGGCACAGCTTGTTAACACTAGGAAACACCAGTTGTGTTACGCAGGTATACTGTACAGTAGCATCTGGAACTTCCTTTTCCTCCTTCTCCAAGTTTGTCATTCACACATTTCTATTGGGTGAGAAGTATTTTGTGTTTTTAAAGTGGACTGATTGAATGCATAATTATACTTTTACGTTCAATAATTACTTATGCTAATAACATGCAAATGAATCTGAACATGAATACATGATGCATGATTTGCAATAATAATAACGTGCCTGCCCACAATTTTTTTTTCTGACAGAAGACTGATCCTGGGGTCTGGGTGTGTAGTGTTGGGTTCCACACATTGCAAGAACATGAGCAGCTTGCTGCCGCCATTACATTTACATTTTACATTTAGTCATTTATCAGACGCTCTTATCCAGAGCGACTTACAGTAAGTACAGGGACATTCCCCCGAGGCAAGTAGGGTGAAGTGCCTTGCCTAAGGACACAACGTCAGTTGGCATGACCGGGAATCGAACTGGCAACCTTCGGATTACTAGCCCGATTCCCTAACCACTCAGCCATCTGACTCCCTGATTACAATTCAGGAGCCAGGAAGACGGCCCTCCATAGAGTCTTTGTCTAACATACAGTACAGGTGATGAAAGTACATTCGCCATCACAAGCAACCACATACAGACACAGACTTCAAAGATGCAGAAGTAGGGTGTTGGAGGATAACAAGGAAAGGGCATCTTTATATTC
The DNA here is from genome assembly GCF_963692335.1 of Osmerus eperlanus. Lineage (NCBI taxonomy): Eukaryota > Metazoa > Chordata > Actinopteri > Osmeriformes > Osmeridae > Osmerus > Osmerus eperlanus. The sequence continues at coordinate 6,022,016 of NC_085030.1, read as the reverse complement.
TAGCCATTATCTCTCCAACTACCTGGCTCTCTCATCCATTATTCTTCCCCTCCTCAAAAGCAAACAGGAAAATATAGGATCTGAAATGAACAACAGTGGAGCGTGTTCAGTGATTCCAGTTGGTGGATCTGATGACTAATATGTCGGCTCGTGAATGGGATTTTTTCTATTATTGTCATTTTACCAATATGGGAGAAAGAAAGAGAGAGAGAGCGAGAGAACGTGAAAGGAAGAGAGAAAGAGCAATGGAGAGAGAGAGAGAGAGAGAGAGAGAGAGAGAGAGAGAGAGAAAGAGAAAGAGAAAGAGAAAGAGAGACAAAAGAACATGCCACCCCTCGAGTCTCCATGCAGTGTGCACTATAATATACTGTACAGTACAGGAACAGAGCTCTCGACTGCCACGAGTAGTTTACTTTTCACAATGACTCATGTGAGTGGCCAGCTTGGAGAAGTGTCTACTGTATACAGTAGGAATGATCATGGTTGATAGCTGTGTAATCTGCGAGAGAGAAAAGAGATTGTGTGTGTGTTCGTCTGACAGACCAGAGACTCACACAGAAAGGAGCAAGGGCTCTCCACTGTGGAAGCAGCTTAGGGCTCTGTGGTGTATTTCACAGGGGATAACCCACCCAAACAGCCAGGCTTCCAAAATTGCTTGGGAGGAGATAGTGGCGGGGGGGGGGGGCTGTGCCTGTCTCTCGCGTCCTGGTTTCATATGTTGTTCTGCGCCCAAGGTGATCCACAGATCCTGGGCCAAAAGCAGGGAGAAAGTTTCTGCCAACTCACAGAGGATGGCTGGAGGAGGGGATGTTTCAACCAGCCACTGCTGGGCACCGTTGGAAGGGAGGGGGGTGCAAAGACCGTCAGAGAGTGCCATAGAGGATTGGAGAGGGGGGGAAAGGGAGGGAGAGAAAGCGTCGGATGAAAAATGGAAGAATGACGACAGAACTACAGTCTGTTATATCCGGCTGTTGTGATGTTATCCAAGATAAATGGGAGATAAGTATGTTGCAACACACTCCCAGTGCTGGCAGTGACTTCCGTCCTATGGAACTGCAGGGGATGACAATGTAACATGACCTCACTGAGTGGTTAGCTCTTGGTTGATCACTGTAGAATGACCTACTTAGTCAATAGGAGTTTCAATCAGACAGAAACATCTCTTGAGGAGGAACGATCGATATTTGAAGCTCCTCTTCACACTATTCTTTGTCTTCTTTTCGCACAATAAAAAACAATCACATCTGAATTAGGCGGTGGGTGGCACAGTCCATCCAGTTTTCTTACTTTCTTTCTTTTTTCTAAAAGGTTACTAACCTTTTTCTCGCAGAATAAGATGGATTTCTCAGTCTGATAGTGCAACCTTGGTGACCGGTGTTGATTGAGCAGGGCTCAAGTGTGGTTGGTAAGAAATATCTCTGATCCAGATGCAGAAACAATGACTGACTGTGGGTCCCTTTAACAAGAGCTGTGAGACACACTGCAAAGTTATGAACATACAGTACAGCCATGTCTCTCTTTCACGCACACACATACAGGCGTACACACATATAAACACACACACAGACCTACACACACACACTTTACAGCACGATTTACAGCAAATCTATGCTTAGACACTTGAACACAGCATGTTACATTTCATTTCACTTAGTGTGGTGAATATAAGATAAGGGGACTGTTTTGTCTACGCCCCAGAGACACAGAAAAACACTTATCTCCATCCGCTGGGTTGCTCACAAGGCATGCCTTTGCAATATGTCTACATAGCAAAGCTGCCAGGGCCCTGTGAGACATCAATGTTCCCCCACCATGGGAGTTTGGCACTCCTGTTGTGTATTTCTTTGTTTTCTAAGGTGAAGCCAAGCTTACCTAAGCAAAAGTCAGAATGGATTATGTGTAAAGCATGTCTCCTCACAAAGGTATTTGATGGGTGCCCATGTCCTCGCTGTATGCATTTACATGGCGGTGCTCAGCTCCTTCTGTCAATGATACTGCACTGGATGATTTCAATGATGAAAAAAGTGGGATAGAATAAATATGTTTGAATTTTGGAGCAGGCATGGGATAAAAGGGCATTTTCAAAGCTGCAAAGACCATTACATAGCTGGATTCAACCTAAAAGTAGGAATGAAAGAAATGGCTCATTGAAAATCACAACCATTTAAGAAACCACATACACTACAGCCTCTTAGGGAAGGCAGACTCTTTAAAACATCTATTCAAATGCTGAATGAGTACTTGGAAATGTTTTGCCACTAAACTCAAAGAGGCTTTTTGGTAAGGAATACCTTCAAAAAATCTATTCACCAACAAAAGCGGCAAATTTTGGGACTGACTTTGCAGAAAGGCACAAGTAGATCCTTTCGGATCCAGGCTCTGGTATTTATAGTGAGCAGAAAATATGCTCTAATTGATATGAGTACTCACAGCGTTTAACCTTTATAGACCACCTTTTAAGGCTACTAGATTGCATCAACAAATACCCACTACCCAATAAATGCAGTTGTCTTTCTGAGAAGTGATTGTCCTGGCTAGTGACACCTTGTTAGTGTTCAAATTAACGTGTAAATCATCTTTGGCTTACTATCTATAAGTCCGGCTCATTACAACATTGTCTTCTCTAGACACATAATTGGCTCGCTCAGAAGTGCTTTGGCATAAATCTGCCCACGTCTTTGAAAGACATTATTGGTGAACAAGTGACATGACATCACTGATGACCAATTACCAGGAAGTGGTTAGATTGTTTTATACAAACATTTAGGGGGATGAGATATCAAAATGAAAATGAAAAATGCCATCACAGATTCAAAGGCCAGATCGTATAACTGCAACCACCCACACATACTGTACCACACATACTGTACCACACACACTGTATCACACATACTGTACCACACATACTGTACCACACACACTGTATCACACATACTGTACCACACATACTGTACCACACATACTGTATCACACATACTGTACCACACATACTGTACCACACACACTGTACCACACATACTGTACTACACATACTGTACCACACACACTGTACCACACATACTCTATCACACATACTGTACCACACACACTGTACCACACACACTGTATCACACACACTGTATCACACACACACTGTACCACACACACTGTACCACACATACTGTACCACACACACACACTGTATCACACACACTGTACCACACATACTGTACCACACACACTGTATCACACACACTGTACCACACATATTGTATCACACATACTGTATCACACACACTGTACTACACATACTGTACCACACATACTGTACCACACATACTGTATCACACATACTGTATCACACACACTGTACCACACACACTGTATCACACATGCTGTACCACACACACTGTACCACACATACTGTATCACACATACTGTATCACACACACTGTACCACACATACTGTACCACACATACTGTATCACACATACTGTATCACACACAATGTACCACACATACTGTACCACACACACTGTATCACACACACTGTACCACACATACTGTATCACACATACTGTATCACACATACTGTTCTACACATACTGTACCACACATACTGTATCACACATACTGTACCACACACACACTGTACCACACATACTGTACCACACACACTGTATCACAAACATTGTACCACACATACTGTATCATACATACTGTATCACACACACTGTACCACACATACTGTATCACACATACTGTATCACACATACTGTACAACGCACACTGTACCACACACACTGTATCACACATACTGTACCATGCATACTGTATCAGACATACTGTACCACACACACTGTACCACACATACTGTATCACACATACTGTATCACACATACTGTATCACACATACTATATCACACACACTGTACCACACATACTGTACCACACACACTGTATCACACACACTGTAGCACGCATACTGTATCACACATACTGTACCACACACACTGTACCACACATACTGTATCACACATACTGTATCACACATACTGTACCACACACACTGTATCAGACATACTGTATCACACATACTGTACCACACACACTGTACCACACATACTGTACCACACACACACTGTATCACACATACTGTATCACACATTCTGTATCACACATACTACAGCACATTCATATTTGTCTATTATTATTCATATTTGAGGTTTTCTAAGCAGTGATCCCTTCCCACATGGTGTTTTCATCTCAATGAATATCCAGCACTACACAGCTATACCTTTACACGGCAGGGGAAATTATATTCTCTCTATTCTATCACAGTCCCGCCTAAATTCATCAGCCGTGTTGGAAGCATACGTATTCTCATCAAAAGTTGAACCCAAGCCAAAACTTGCATATTGTTGTCAGCAAGAGTAAGCTAAATTGACAGATTGTCTCTCCTGCTACATAGCTTTGTGTATTTACATTTGCACAATTACCTCCCGCAGTCAAGAGTTTGCTGGTGTTTTTTTCTCCATCAGATTAGATATTTGACACGCCCCAACATGTGTCTAGACACAATGCAGCTGTTTTCCCTTTTGAGCACGGAATCCCAAAAGACAATTTTCTAACACTTATTTACTGAGCCCAAAACAAGCGTTGGAGGCCTGTGAATTACAGGAGAGACAGGCCAATTCATCAGGCCCCATCAAAGCGCTCCATTGGAGTCAGCAGAATCGGGCAGCGTTTCTCCGGTGCGATAGAGAAGGAGAGTGAAACCTTTAGAAAACAAATTTGTCATCGGGGATTATTTTTATCTTTATGATGACCTTGCAAAAAAAAAGAGCAGCCAAACAACATATTAGCGAACTATCCTTCCACTTCCTTTAAACGGTTTTGGGTTCTTATATGGAGCAGATGTTGTATTCAGATTTCATGGACCCCTCTGGCATTATAGATATGGCAAAACATATATATGAACATCAGAGCCATTCAAATTATATTAGTGGATAGTCTATTCTCCAAATAGATTTAAAGATTCAAGTAGATTAAATGTTGTCTATGGAGCATTTCACAGACACTGTGACCTTGAGCTGTGCAGAAAACAATAAGCTGTTCGATCCAAAACGTACTGAAAACCCGACATCCATGGCACATTATATGCGAATGCAGATTTAAACATCATAGGTACGTAAATAACCCTGTTTGAATCTGTTTGTAATGCTGGTTGGTTGTTTATGTTGTTTTATTGTTTGGTCTGTGTTTTGTACCATTTCCTTGTCTGTTGTGTCTCTTTACACAATCTGCATTTAATGAAAATAAACAACAAGGACCCTCAATTTGTCCGTCTCAATTCTCGCTGCATATAGCGTCTGCTTCAAGGCCGAACTATTACCCGGACCCAAATGTATTCTACCCATACTGCTCTCTGAACCAGCGGTCCCTGTTGCACCAAAGGCTGATGGATTTGACTCGGCAGAGAGTCTGAGTTTGATTTATGATCAAACAGCACCTGAACCTTGGATTTATCATCCATTACTGCTGTCAGTCATGCAGCGTGACATTCCACTCCTCTGTTCATCTAAACTCAGCCTGGGCTGGCTCCAGCGCTCCCCAATCTGAAGAAATATGTCATTAGAAGAATAGCACTACAAAGGGCTTGGCACAACCAGAGCTCTGAGACAGACATTGGTAGGGTAGAGGTTCAATGCTATGTTTTGGGGGGTTTGTTTTCGTTTTCCATGAATGCAAATATGAGTTCACGGCCTGTATTTTTCTAGAAGGGCTCTGGAGGGTCCCCAGTGGCCAGACCATACTTCAAACCCTGGGCATGTCTCTGTTCTACAAGCAGGAGTCTGATCACAGGCCACAGAAAGAAGGCTGCGCCTTGAAAAGGGACTAAAAAGAAGGAAAGAAAGCCTGCAGTCTTCCTGCTCTATTACTTATGATCTTGGTCATTACACCAGGTTTACCAATTTTACTCCACCCCAGGTTATCACACATTCCACAAAATGACAAATCATTACACTGACTCTGAGACTCTGCCCTTGCAGAAATCAATAAGTTAATAACCTATTTGTGTCCTACAATCTTCAGTTTGATTGTCCTCTACACTTGTTGCCAAGAATCAACCAGACCAAGTCTAACCTCCCTTGGTAGCATGCCGCAAGGTGCCATGGGAAGTGTGTGTGTGTTGAGGAGGAAGGGGAGCTCAGGGGACAGGCCAGCCGTGAGGGAGGAGATCTCACACTCTCAGCTTATTGCTGGAGGTACGTTTGGTCATTAGCAATGTTCTGGGGAAATCTAGAGATGGCATGGGATCAACATCCTAATAAGTCACATCTGAAACCACTGCACTAGAAAATTACCACTTCTGTGTGGTTGTGCCCAGATTGGGGGCAACGATTTCCGTGACAGTAGTTGTTTTTTTTTTTCGTCCACGATTAAACATGTATGACAACTCGCCTTCAAAGCCAAGACAACGTGTTAGTGTGGCAGGATGAGGCGTGGGTTCACTTCCTCTCATAGGCCAGTGTGAACTCACACTCTCTCACAGTGTTGCTGACTATCCCGAGCCTTTTATCCGTCATCGAAAACAAAAAGACGTTTGGTGCATTCAGTTACCAAGGTTAAGCCGCTATTTCGTTTGAGGCTGCAAATGATCATCTGCCTTCTTTTTCTTCCACTCCACCTGCCTGAGCAGTTGTGAGTTCTATTGACGCCTTGTGTGTTTCCTTCCAGAGTATTCAGTTGTAAATGTCTACTTCAGAATTAAGTGGATGCAGTCTTTTAGCCTCACACCATGGAGACTATCACGTCACACGCACACACACACGTGCGCGCATGCTCACACGCACATACACAGCTCCATTCACAGCCAGGGCAAGGTCTGACAGTAGCTGTGGCGTCAGGCTTGCTGCGGACACGCAGACAGAGCAGGTAGACACTGTGCGCTATACCGAGCATTGTTGTAAACAAGACCTAGCACCGCCTCATCTACCGTTAAGGAGAGAGCTTCCGCAGCGCTGCTGTGATGGTTTCCCCCTCAGGCTCTCTCTTCCCTGAGGCTCCCGACCCCCGAAGGTGAACTCACTCTTCACAACGCACATCGAAATGTTTGGACTAACGGTCAGACATTAAATAAGGAGCCGTTTTCCCTCCCTCTGGTGGCTCGGGCTGCTGTAGAAGGGCAGGTGCTGCACGCAGTGAGTCATCAGCGTGTGTGCCTATCACGGAACACGGTAGACATCACGCTGAAACACACATTTCCACAGGGCTCAATATGTGTCGAGGAGATCAATGTGCACCATTGACGTTACAACGGAACGTAAATCACACCCCACCCATGGGTTAAGATGGGTTCGTGAAAAAGGATCAACTAAACGCTCAGCACTTGACAGAGCTCAGGGTGTAGCGTTGAACTCTTTGATATTAAAGCCGTTGTACACAGTGAGTTAAATGGCCTGGGGCAACAAATTGTACACTATATATATATTGTATTCAGTTTATTATATTTTACTGCGTGGCTATATAATATAGAGTGCATTAATATAGACATATATCCTTCTAATTAGGCCCCTGAAATGCCCCTGTTCTAGTCATAAAAAGGTACCAATTACAATTCTGTGCAGATGTTTTACATCAGGGTCGGTCTAAACTGCAGTTGTGTGTATTGGAACAAATGTGATTTAGTGCATGACATTTGCATGTATTAAAAAAATTGTGACTCTTCTAACAGCTTGAATGCAGAGGCGGAATGGCAGGTTGTTTTTTTTGTACAATATTTTTTTTTATGGGCCGCTTTCATGTTAATGCTGGCAAACCATTATCGCATGCTACGCTAGACCTGTTTTTTCAATATCAGTAAGCTATGTTCTCCATAGGTTTAATCCCAGAGAAAGTCGGGGTTGCAGTCTAATGAACGTATTCAAAAAGGAAATGTATGCTATAGTTAGGTTAAAAGGGCCTTTGTCTTTGATGAGAAGACTATTCATTAAACAAACCTTTCAGCATGTTAGTGGGCGGATGTGTTGTCAACCTGTTCTCCTGAGCTTGCTTCATATTACTCCAAGCACCTTAGAGAAGGGCCCGTTGCCATGGTGAACCAAAGTGATAACAAGCCCTACAACATGTAGTTAGGGCCACACATTGTGCAGACACACTGCCGACACTTCTTAATTCATACAAAACACCCTTTTTGTTGGACGTTTGTTCTGCTTGTTGTCTTCATGAATGAATGAAGTGAATTATATCTTTATTAAACGGTTCTGACGCGGGAAAACATCAGGCCTTGTATGGGGGTCACTCCCCCGGTGTCGTTCTGCGTCGTATTTGTTCTCCAAGGTGAACAAACATCACAAAGGATGTGTTTTAGTCATGGGTCTGTGCGTGTTTTAGACAGACTGTTCAAACCGGTTGGACATGAGTCAGAATGTGTTCACAGTGTCTTGCTTGTCCTGATAAGCATTAGCATCGGCAGCACTGTGTTGTTATGTGTGTGAGCGTGCCTTCAGAGCCTCACTGGGCTGGCATAATAGAAACTTTGACCCAAATCCTGTCTGCCATGTGACTAACGTTGAGTCAGAAAGACGAACGCCCACCCCCCCCCAAGCGGGTCGTCTCCTGTCTTCTTTATTCTTTTTTTTTTGAAAACTTGTCATGGTCATTGCACAATGTCTGCCCCTAAAAGTCTGGCACTGAATGTGAAATGACAGAATGTAACACAAGTCAGGCTCTGAAATAGCGAGCAGTTTACCGAGAGAGTTTTTCCAGTTATAGCCGAGTTATCGCCACCCTTTCACCCTATGTCCACCCTTTCACTCACAATGAGAGAGACATTACAGTGATAAAGAGGTGGTGAGGTCTCATCGACTGCCTATAACACAATATTTAATTGTGGTGAACATCAGGTACTCCGATGCAGAGCTGAGGATCCTCTGAGGTTCCATCAGTGAGCAGGTGTCTCATCACGTCTCTGAAAACATCATTATGGGGGTTAATTTAGGGGTTTTAATCATGAACACAGGAACTTGAGATAATCGTCGTTTTGGCCACACAAAGGCCCAGACTTGTGAAACAAAAGCATGTTTTGGGTCACAATATCAAATATGCAGAGGATACATGAAGGTGTTGATTATGTTTTTTATAAATATTTATATATATATATATATATATATATATATATAAATATTTATAAAAAAAAAAAAAAAAAAAAATGCTGGTTTGATTTAACTCTAATTCATAATTTCATTAAAATGCTTCCTGCTTTCAAAGATAAGACCTTAGTTTTCATTTTGCAAGTTCCATTATTATCAGTTTAATTATTCTCAGTGATTAGAGACTTTAATGAATAGAATGTCTGCATAATACTAATGATTCCGTGTCATTTAGCGATGGTTAAATGTAATCTCAGAGAAAAGGCTCCGACGCCTGTGTCTTCACACAGAACTCACCATGAAACCATTTAGACCTTTAAACGCAGAATTAAATGGAACTTTGTGGTTTATTGACGTGTTTTTCCTACCATTTACCTTAATGGATTCTCTTCACTTTTTACTTACCCGATTCTTATAGAGGCTAATACACCTTCTGTGACCTTCTTTCTCTGTCAACAATGAGAAACTGACATGTGACGACTGCTACGGGTCTGACTGCAAAGGCTGTACCTGCTAACATATGTTATTATTCACTCTCAAATAAACAGCATCATTATATTTTTTATAAATAACCATTGGGAATTTTAAAAAAGACACAAACACAACCATTGAAAGTTGTAAGTAACTTCTGTGGCTCTCGAGTTTTGCCATCTGCCCTCTATGTCATATTCATGTAACAGCATTTGAAAGTATTAATGGAAAGCAGCATTTGGAACAAGCTTTGTTTCTGCCTTTCTGCCTAGCAGCATGTTTGCCACCCAAGGGAGAGTCAAGGGCGATTTTGCCACTAGAACCTGCTGTGAGGTGTTTTTCCATCATGGTTGAAAACAGGAAGTGACCTGAGCCAGCAGCCTCCCAGATGCAGGGCCACCTCTGGAGCCGAGACACAGCACAGAAGGTGATGGGGGCAGAGACCACACACGTGAGAGCATGAGAGTGAATGGCTGACCTGTTGAACCTCTGGTTCCATCTTTGAACTCATTGTGAAGCATTGCTGCCATTGTAAACATTTGGAGGTCGGGAGAAGATTCAATTTGGCTTTGAAAGGCAATTTTCTCCACCTGTGCCACTCTAACCAACTTTATAAATTATTGTATTCCAACCTGATTCTTCTCTGTGGTATGATTCCATGATTGGGATCCCTAGCCCTGACAATGTGTTTATTGGATGTGCCTTGGTCTGACCCTGGCAGAGAGAGTTACAATATCTCACCTTTTACAGAGAAGGGCTCGAGAATCCCCCGGGTGATTCTGGCCAGTCCCTGTCTCAGCTCTGCACAATGATGTCAAAATGATAAAGAGTTCAGCAGAGTTCCGCTCGATCACTCATGTCCCCTCTGTGTCCGGCTTTCATGGCTCATATTTGGAGCGTTCACACCCACAGGCTAGTCCCCAGCTCCCATGGCTAGATTTCCTGCTTCAATGCACTGTAATGACATTTATATCATTCCGTGGAAGGAAGTACTCATACTTTTCCTAATTCCACCCCCTTTTTCCAAACACTCTCCGCCATTAATGTTTCGTTCACATGCTCCGCAGTCTGCTGTGTACGGAGGCAGGCCGTGTGATGATTACGGACTGAATTGTAAATTGAGGTGAATCTCTCATAAATTGCCCCGTCGCAGCCCCTCCGTACCGTGCTCTGCCGCGTCGCTGAATATCATTAATTTTCATCAAGCATACGCTTTAAATATGAATTCTTCCGCAAAGCGTTTAATCGACAGCACACGTGCTTGGAGGGATTCTGTGGTCTGGCAGGGCCCAGAAGGTGTTAAATGAATCATGGATCGCAGCTGGTCGTTCGGTAGGGAGACCCGCAAGGTCATATCTGGCTGAAAGGGCAGAAAGGTAATAAACCCCAGTCCCAAATGACTTTTCTTAACTGTAAAAGTAATGTCTACATATTACTGGCAGAAGTCATTCTTTACGGCCTCAGAGCCTCACGTTTTGCTCCTGTTTTGATTAAGATTCCCCTCAGATCCAGGTCAGAATGGAGCAGCGTAGACACTTTTCCTGCCATCCTGTGTCTGTCACTGATATATGGAGCACGTCATCCGCTCCAAGCACCGCTCTCCAGACTAGTCCATATGTCCAATGAACTAACAAGGTTTAACATTCCATAACTTCACACCTGGCTGGTTTCACCGTGGTTGAAAACCTACACCTGGTCTATAAAGTGTGAAAGCTACTCCCAGAAATATGGTTTTAGTAATGGGGAGAGGAAGCTCTTACAGTAGATACAGCAGGTATAGGTTTAAGGAACCATTACGGAGTGTTTTATGTAAGTCAATATTTTGAATTGTTGAACTTTATTGAAATAAAGAGTGAAGACAGGGCATACAGCTATATTATTGCAAACCATTGTGATTCCTTATTGATCCAGTGCCAGCACAGAGGGGCCTCAGGACCACGGACAGCGATACAAAATAGTGGACAGCTCTCAGACTACTGGGAGTAAAACAGACTTACTTTGACATTAAGGTAGACAAAGCACTTCTCTCTCTCTCTCTCTCTCTCGCCGTAAATTCATTTGTATCATCCCACCCTGACAAGTCTCTGATCTGAACTTTTAACCACTGAACCCTCTCCTTTACTGATAATCAAGAACAAATAGGTCACGCTGCAGTCCTTAGAACTGCTAACTGGAGTGCATCGCCTCATGGTACATTATTCTAGAATGGCCATTTAGTGACTAGCCAGAATTAGGCCATCACACATCGACGGAAAATGACCTCAACAGCGGGGGCCACACGCAGCCTCGCGTATGAGACGCAGTCCAGCCAGCAGCCCTCAGGCCAGAGCAGAACCCCTGACTAAGAGCTCTGCGTCTCTTCTCCTTACCTCCAGTCCAGACGAAGCCGCAGTGACAACATCCTGTTTGGTGTCTACCCTCCTCGCCACCCAGATCTGCTCCCTGTCGCCTCCAGGGATCACACACCAGCCTACTTCAAAAGCAGACATGATTTGGCTGTAATTGTCCTGCCACTAAACGCTGAGGCAGGACCTCTGTTGTTTCCTCTCTCCGTCAGGTTGAAAGCTCCTTCTTTCAGCCGTCCTCCATGGTGACGTGGAATAAAAGCGTTGCAACGGTTCTCTGAATCGCCCCGCAATGCTCTTCCTTCTTTTCCAGACAGAGATTTTTGTGCCTTACGGGAATTAATTATTAACGCAAGATATTTTCCTCTCCTCAAACCATTGATTCTGTAGTCTGTGGAGTGATGCAATGATGTCAGAGATGTGACTGAGGAAAACACTGTTTTCTTGAAGGTTATTCTTGTAATCAACTGCATATTGATCACCCGTGCCGGGCAATAAACATTAAAGTTAGAGCAAATATGTAAATATGTATGGTGCGTCTTACATAAGACAATGCTCTCAGAATGTTAAAGATGTTTCCGGGATTTACCTCACGAGTGCAATCCTGATATACACTGTAAATATATAGGATGATTCAATGGAATACAAAGGTTAAAAAAGAACATTTGCTCTTTTGTTTCTTCGCTTAATTATCGTCTGTCTGCCTTAGCTGGCGAATGGCGCGGGAAAAATGTCAACTGTCCTTTTCTGTCTCTGACCTGAGCGCAAGTTCACCATCTGAGGCTCCACACATGACCTTTGTTTTTAATTGCCTAAATTGGGCAAAGAACAAGGAAGCTGGCTCCGTGCTCACTCCTGTCCAACAGTAATCCAGAGAGAACAACTGTTATTCCTAGTGACAAACAGAGGAGGGGAGTCACATCTGCTCTCCACCTGGTGGTGTTGAACACCTGCCCGGAGCCCGGTTCACCCCAGATGGCTCAGGTGAGACGTCCCCTCTTGGCGCACCTGTCGTCTGAGCTGCACCTGGCTGTCGTGAACCGTGCACCGCCCGGCTGAACGGAGCTGAAACGCACATCATGCCACCTCAAGAGGCAGACAACCCAAATCCCCCTCCAACTCCTGCCCGGACAGTGACCTCTCTCGCACAACAATAGATGTGATTTGACAGTCGTGGAAAAAAATAACAGTGTTACAGCTCTATATCAGATCACTGGAAACACACTGTGAACAGAAACAACCCACATACACACACACTTCCACAACCCTTGTTTCTCCCTAACAACCACACATTATGCCCAGCTGAATAATTTATACTAGTTACAGATCCTTTTTTGGTTAGCCCAGAAAATTGCTGTTTAATGTTTCTGCCTTATTGTGTCTGCAGTGTGTTTGCTGAACATTATGTAAAGACATTACAGCACTAAAGACACACAACACAGACCCTCTCGTCTACACAGCAAACCTCCCCGAAAAGACCAGTCCTTGGTTTCAACCACATCGCTCAGACAGGACGATTCCCCACTGAGGCATCATAGAAATTCATTAACACAGGAAAAGGAGCTAAACAAATCCAGTCATTTCATTTCCGTGGAAAAAATTCAAGTAGGCAGCAGCCTGAATGTGATGACAGTGATAGAATAGTTGAGACATTGTGAATGACGATTTCTGTTCTGCTCGCAGCCACATTGGTGTTATTCAGTACTCTAATCAAGACACTCATTGTGATAGCACCGCTATCAGCTTACATGAATTTGTTTGCAATAAACTGGAGTCATTCAAGGCTCTCTTTATCTTACACAGGAGACTAACACCCCGCTGATAATTATGGGAAGACATGTGTCTCTATATAGCCCAACAAAACACAGTCCCAATTCTAAAATAATTACAGATCTTGAAACTACTTTACATTTGTGTCTGCCTTCCTCACCATGCAACATTTATTGGGTTTTCTAATTAGAAGTTATTCCCTTTGCTAGACCTATTGATTTATTCCTCCATACATTATGAATCTTTCACTAATAAAGCACTCCCTTTTAATACTTAATTCATGTTTACTAATACTGTATTTTCTCTAAGTCGATTTATAAACTTAATGTAAAAATAAGCTTTGGCAACATCCATGAGGTGTGATAAAAACAAGAAAGTTTAGTATGCAATGAATGGCACCAGTTAGACATACAGCGAAATGATGCAGCCACTCTAGAAACAATATGTGGCATACGGTAGCCTATAGCTTTCATTTGTTTGCAAGAAAGTTGCTTTCCTGTTTTGAACCCAACTTCTGCAGAGCCAGAAGACCCACTCTGAGGAAAACAACAGCTCTCTTTTTTCTTTATGTCTACATCAAACCAGAATCAGCTCTCGAAAACAGATACCAACTCTGAAAGACAAGTTCAACTTGATTCTAAACGCGAATGTATAAAACCACCATGGTTTGTGGTGGAGGCAGGAGACGGAGCAGTGTGGAGGTCATGGGAGGAGCCTGCTCTGTGTATTCACTTGGTTGGTGGGCTTTTGTGTGGCTAGCAGGCAGAAGTTCCAGGGTCACGCTCCGGCAAGCCCAGAAGAGGGTAATGAAGCATCAGACACAGCTGGTGCTTTCCAGGGCAGGCCGCTGGTCACGTCCACTGCAAAAAGGTCACGTTCAGATTAAAAAAAGTTGTTTTGGGTTAAAATAGCAGTTTCGTAAGGGGGGGGGGGGGAAAACACCTGAACAAGTGAGTCAGGCAGAGCAAGCTCTGAGTTTTTGGCCAACCTTGATGTTGGGGTCTGCTGAAGAGGGGAAAGCCACAGAATGTTAACAAATGAGGAAGATGATGGATGACTTTGAAAGTGCCCGTTCGACACTGGCAAAACACCTTTGTCAATGTAATCCCCCCCCCCCCGCCGCCCCGCCCCTCGCGCAGCAACAATAAGAGCTGGCTATAGGGTAGAGCAGGGGAGAACAGATATCATCTGGTAATGTACAGTAGCAACACAATGACCTGCGAAGGGTAGCCCAGGGGTAATCAATAACGTGAGCCACCAATCTGTTCCAGGTGCTTTCAGATGTGACTAAGGTAATTATCGCAAGATCAATAAAAGAGTTTGTTGTGAAGAGGGATGGGGCTGGGAGGACGGTAATTGGTTTCTCCTGGAGTACAGGTTTTATGTATGTATTTTTCCAACCTGGGGAGGTAGAAACAGACCCTGCTGGAGGGAGCAGGCTCTGTCCCTCTGTGTAGAGTCCCTGCAGGGAAATGCCAATATTCCCACTTGTCTGTGTGTGTTTATTTGCATTTACATGCATCATTAAACAAAGAGAGACTCACAAAGAGAGAATTTTGACAGTGTTTCAGAGTCAAAAGGAAAGTGTCTGGGTAGGGAATAAAGCCAACCTTAAACGCAGGAGGAGGAGCACTGAGGACTTCAGTGAGGAATTCACTAGGGACAGTGAAGGAGGTTTATTCAGAATTACGTTTTTTGTTCCTATGTACTCATTAAGCTGTGGAAAAATGATATTCAAGCGCAGCATGATTACTTTGAGCATGTGTCTGCTTCACTGCCCTGTGCCCAGGGAATCTTGAGTGCCGTTTGTAGCAACCTTGAGCTTTACCTATTAAACATTGAACTGTGACAGCTTAATCGCAACAAAGCTGAAAAGATTTGGGGGGTTGTTTGGGAAATTCTTAAATATCAATCAAAATAGCATTTTATTATGATGAAAAATATACAACTTTTACTGGAGGCCAAAATTATGATTTTTTGTCCTCAGAAGGTCAATCTTATATTACAATATACATCGTTTTTATGAATTAAGCTCATGGCTGAGTTTTCAATTGATGTATTTCTCTAAGAGAAGATCAAAGGTTCTAGGTTGCAGAAAGTCCTGTTCCTTTTAAAATGCTCACTGGATCATTAGTTCCATTATAAACATACCCCAAGTTTTCTACTGAGACACACTTGGAATGATTTTGTTCTCAGCAAAACGGTCAGTTAAATTGATCTTTTGGAGTGTGTTCCTGGAAGCATTTGAGGCAATTTTTGTCTATATTCTTTTAGATTTCTCTTGACATCTCTCTTTGAGATTTACAAACTCTGCTCTACAAAATGATAAAATCTACTCTTTCATTATACATTTTAATTTGTTTATGAACAAATTAAACAATTAACAATTAACTTACTCAATTTATCTCTTCACAGTGTTTTCACCCATGATCTTATTAATAATATTTTCTTTGTACAGATTAATCACAAGCATTAACAATAATCCTCATAATTGATTGTAAATGTGATTGATGGTGGACAAGTACATGCCGTGACAACATTCTGTTCAATTCCATTTGATTTATTGTCTTTTCTGTATCAATGTACCACTGAGTAGCCATGGAGACAAACAGAAATGTCCTCATTCTCGCAGCACCACAATGGGTTATATTCCAGAATCACACCACTGTCCAGCCAAACCCCCAACTGGGCCTCTTCATATTTCATTACGGTAATTTACAATGAAGGTCATTTTTATGAATCGACTGAGGATAGACCCGTTTTTGTCCCAACTTAATTAAAATGCAGGCAGTGCATTCTGGGCAAGGCAGTCTCTTCTTTTCTTCTCTTTCTTTTTTTTTGCTTCTTCCGCGATTCAATAATGAACAGAAGTAAATCATCTCCAGTCTATTGCATCAGTCGCCAGCAGGCTGGAACAAATGCAACAACAAAAAAGAATAGACTCACTCTCACATGGCCTGAATTACGCAGGGCCCAGAGCTGCCAGGTTACTCCGCTGAGCCCACCGTGGGCACCCTTGAGAAGTGAAGCCTTACCCTTGTCCAGATTACGTAGGTGAGAAACACACAAGGAAAAAAAAAAGGCACTAGATAATTCTATGGTACCAGATGTCGCCCTGATTATCCTCAAGTATGTCATGTTTGGTGAGAGAGTGTGATTAGAATGTGTTCTTGCTATTAACTGTGCTTACTGATTAGCTGTGAAGATTTACTGGAGAGGCCGGACCCTTTCTGGCCCTGTGCAGACTCCATCCTAGCACTGTTGTCCTTGCAAATTAGGTGTGCACCAGTGATTAATGGTTAACAGTCAAAGCTTTGAGAGGAGCATCATCAGCAGAGCGTTTAATTAAATGGTTGTCTCTATTACTCGGCTAGCTAATGTAGCTTCAACAGAACAAAGCTTTATCAAAACACACAAAACACATCATCCACTGGGGTTGGTGACTGTACTCATGCATTCTAACCGACTCATTACATAGAGATGGGTGTTATTTCCATGTTATGAGGAAAGCAGAGTATAAAATGATAATGGAGGCCAATGTAAAATATCTCATAATTTTTAAGATGTCTTTGAACTTGCTCCCAGTCAATTTCCTGGGGTATGTTCAGATTAAAAAAATATTTTTATCCCCTGTTCCAAATCAGAATTTCCTCCCAAATGAATTGCCTCTATCAGCTCGTTCCATTCCTGTGCCACAGCTCAAAAGACAAAGTGCCGAGCCAAACATGCTGCCCTGTGCCATCAATCACTGGGCTGTATTAACTACCGAACCTCCCATTGCAAAGAAAACAATTAAAGTTAAACTTGTTGATTTGTTGTGGTACGCCATAAATCACAGCTCAATGTGGAAACTGCCATGAGCCCAACCATACCCTTTATTGCTCTACGATGAGAGAACCGGACTGGAAAAACACAGCTGAAGGGATTTTGGGACCGTATTTTGGGTTATTTAGAATACAACTTGAATACCCATTTCCCTCTTCAGTTTCTCTTTAAGATCATCCCGAAACCAAAGAGCAAAGGCATCTAAGGGGCTGTAAACCATACTTTCTATTATGAAGCACGCAAAAGAGGTTCTCCTCAATGCAGAGAGCCCTGATGCCTTTGTGCTTTTATGTTTCCTTTTAGTTCAACAAAGAAAGGGAACAGATAGGCTTCAGGTTCGGCTGGCAGTGACTTTCAGTCTGACAGCATTCTTAAATGCATAGTGACACGTTAGAACAACCAAGACCTTGGGTTCTAATGAGCTGTTCTCTTGTCATTATGTTTTGTCTTTTCAGGCCAGACCATTGTTCCTCTTTTCCCTGTTGTATTTCAACAAGCTTTAGTTTTGGCAATGTAAACTGCTTTTTTTTTTCTTCTATTGAGGCATCTCCATATTATTTTTTGGCCAACTTCTCAGTGGACTATTACAGTCTTGTCTTTTGTGCTTCTGCCAGGATAAAACAGGTGGACATTGTAACAAAGTCTGGAACCCCTACACAGACTGAAACTCCTGGAAGGAGTCACTGGAAACATTGAATCCCCACAGCTCTGATTACTCTCTGTGTTGAACATCCAGGCAGGTAGGATTGTCATGCTAGCGTCTAAACATAGCTCGACACACAATGGGTTGGCGGCACTGTGTTCACAGTTATTCAGGATTCCTGCAGTTTTTTCTGGCATTTGCTGCAGGTTCTCTTTAGGGAGAAAGGAGAAAGGGGAGCCAATTTGATAATGAGATTCGGCATAAAGGCTATCTGTGAGTATAGTCAGTCGTAGTGGCGCAGGAGACCTAGTGATGGTCTGGGGAGGGAGACTGGACAGAAACTGCCCGAGATATTTTAGGGATGTATATGTGTTGGAAGAATTTCAGGCCTACTGTGCCTGCTCAAGTAACAAGACAGCCACATGATGCATCGTTCATCGGTTTGGAGATGTGCATCTAGACCCAGAGAGGGAGACTGCCATGGTTCGTCACATTGCATGACAAATTGTGCGTATAATTAAGTCTGTGAGCAAACTACTAGGTGCCCATCTGCAGGAGAAATTACCTTTTCTCGTTATCGACACACATCACTCCCTGCATAACTTACTTCCTGATTTGTTGTTCATGCAACCACTTCAAAAGCATCTCTGATAGACGTGTAACTAAAAAGGATTTGAAAGAAATGCAAAAAAGGGACTTTCATGTAAAACACCAGTATAATTTAGTTGCTCCAGACTTGTATGTTTTTGATTGGCATAATGTGTGGGTTTCTATGCGTCTAGGCATAGCTAATCAGCTATTTGTGCAGTTTAAAGCAGCTTGGTTGGTCAAAGCAAATTAAGCCGTTGAGTATTCATTACAACAAACTGCTTTAAAAAACTGCCCATTGTGCACTTTCTGATTGCTCGACTGTAGTGCATTAATTGCATGGTGAGCATTTAAAAATAAATTCCATGTAATGAATCTGGGCTTGCTGAAAGAAACTAAGATATCAGAGATCCTTTTTCAAAACAGCCATGCTAAATTGGAATGCCTTAAGCCCATTAAATCACTATATTTATTTTGAATACTTTTAACTGAACACTGAGCATGCGCTACTATTGTCTTAGAATTCACATTACCACGACACATCTACCATGATTTGGGTTGTTGGAGAAATGTCGTCCATAATCATTTAACTTTCCAATTAATTTACATTGAAATCATTTATCTAAATCCTTGAATACAAGCAAAACAATCATGTTTTTTGTGCACGTGGCCCAGAGTCAAATACATCCGCATCTTTCTTCTTCAGTCCCAGTAATTGTAAAAAACTAAATGTTTAAATTCTTGAAACGGCCCTTTAAGCCAGACATGGGCAAGATTCCTACTCAACACAACCTAGTGCATTTAAACCAGAGGAGGATATTCTTAAATATTTAAACACCTAACAAACCTCTACACCTATAAAAATCATTTGCATATCTAGAGATGTATGATGAATGAGAGCCCTCTGTGTATCAACTCCCCAAGCTCATCTGTCAGAGTCATGGGAGGACAAAAAGAATATTTAAGCCTCAGGCCTCACAACGTGATGTCACAATCCACTGTCACCCAAAGCCCTTCAACAGAAACAAAGTCAGCTGTCTTGAAAATAGTTTACAATCCATATATAAGCCAACTTTACCGTCTAACAACAGTCATTTAAGCAGTTTTCCTGTACTTTCCGGCATCTCTTCTGCAGGTTCTTGGCACGTTTGAAGTTTCTTGGCTCTGTCAGAGAGAGGTAGATCTTACTGATGAGCTAACGGGGATAAGGCTAGGTTTCCTGCTGGTTGGAGATCATAGCTGTTACCACAGGAGGGATCTGCTAAGGGTCTTTGTAGCATTTCACAAAACTGTATATACATAAATTACATTTATTTAAGCAATAGCTCACAACAGGGCATGGTACATCATTATTTTATCACAGTTAAGGGGCATTGGTTGGCCCGATGCAAAGCGAAGGTTCTCTTGAGAGAACCTTGAGATGAAATAGGAGGAATCAATGGTAGAACATTGTTAGTAGTTTCATGAAACATTGAACACTCACCTATATACATATTAATAGCAGCTATTGGACTAGTATCCCTGAATGTTATATACATATAGATATAGAGATAGAATGAGAGCGCTTCGGGTCGTCACATATCTTCATTGACAGATGATGTGACGAACACGTAGCTTGTGTCTTCTCTGTCACAGCTCCCAGTTCGAACAGAACCCCCAGTTGGAGGAGCTTTGTCACTGAGGATGAAGGGGAATGCCAGACTCACAGCCAAGTCATGTTAGTACTCGAAACAGATGATCTGCTGCCATTGGCCCACACTGCTTTGACTGGTGTCAGAGCAGTCACCACCATTTGCATGCACAATGTCCTGCTCTCCGGACAGCCAGGGGAGAAACGCTCGCTGTTTAGAAACAATTTTAGTGCATCGCAGAA
This sequence comes from Osmerus eperlanus, assembly GCF_963692335.1. NCBI lineage: Eukaryota > Metazoa > Chordata > Actinopteri > Osmeriformes > Osmeridae > Osmerus > Osmerus eperlanus. The sequence continues at coordinate 6,001,367 of NC_085030.1, read as the reverse complement.
ATGAGAACTGACTGGGAGGACTGTGGGAAAGCATCCACTGGTTCTAGGAAATCTTTCAAGGATGATGTATGTCTGTCTCATACTGCAAGTTGGCTTTTGGATACATGATATAGTGAAGAAGCTACCTGGATACCATCGAACTGCTTCAAATATCATCTTCCTAAAGGTTTCTTCTAGTAACACTAAACCTCCTTTTATTTTGTTCAAAAATCTAATACATTATATGAAAGTAGGTTACAAAAATGCCCTTTATATGGATTAGACTTAAATGTTCCAATGGATTGGCCTTAAAAAATGATTTAGGTATACAAGTATATTGAACTTTAATGAAAAGCTGTCTTTCCAACTTGTGTAATCAAATAGGTTATAAGAGCAGAAACAGAGGTAATTGGTCCTTACACAACATCAGTACGCAAACTAAAACAACACCTAATTTTTTTTTTTCCAACTATGTTTGTGCCATGGTTCAGCCTGAGATGTCAACAGGCAGGTTCCTATGCATACTCACCCACTGGAATCTCACGAAAGGAGATGATTCATCACCAAAGGCAGATGATGGCGTTCTGCCTATTTGTCTCCAACTTGGCGGACAGATAACTATAAATCACTTCCCGCTTAGCAGCCCCATGACTGCTAGATTGTTTTAATTGCAGATAATTGATTCAGCACAAACTGAGAATGGGAGAGAACTCCACACACAGAAACCGAGGGGTGTTTGGCATGAGGGTAACCGACGCAAAGCTGTTCTCCCACACTTTCCCAGACATACTATGCATTATGTACATATTTGAATTTCTTTATATTACTGACAGACAGAAAAAAACCCAAAGCATGTTTGGCTTGACTGTGGTGTCAGACACCATAATGGACTTTCTCTTCTCAGACAGTCCTGATTCAGGTCAGGACTGCTGGAGATTTATAGGAAAGATTAGACCTGTCTTTGGAACCAAGCACCTTTCACCCGCTCCCTCGGTTTTTCTGTGGGAACGTGTGTGTCAGAGAGAGAGAGAGAGAGAGAGAGAGAGAGAGAGAGAGAGAGAGAGAGAGAGAACGAGAGAGAGAGAACAAGAGAGAGAAAGAAAGAGAGGGAGAGAGGGAGAGAGAGATTGATGGGGACAGACACAAAATATACGTTTTACATTTAGTCATTTAGCAGACGCTCTTATCCAGAGCATCTTACAGTAAGTACAGGGACATTCCCCCGAGGCAAGTAGGGTGAAGTGCCTTGCCCAAGGACACAACGTCAGTTGGCATGACCGGGAATCGAACTGGCAACCTTCGGATTACTAGTCCGACTCCCTCACCGCTCAGCCACCTGACTCCCTGTTTTATCAGTCATCAAATGCTTTGTAAGTGAACGTGTATTTTACTCTAATCCTCTGTGTTTTCCCATAAAGTGGAAGACTGTCATCGCATTAGTTGAAGAAATTTAAATGGGAATCTCATTAGAGACTGGCTGATAGTGAGTTACTTTAATTTAGCAGAGGAGAAAAGTATTTGAATTACTTAAAGAACTATTACTTATTGCAGAATAACATACCTTGTTTTTAACCACATGAGCTATGGTATACATTATAAATCATGCTCGGAAATTGCTGACATTACACTACTGCCTACAAGCTTTTTTGAATGACTGAATTAGCTAAATGATTCCTGTTATTCCCTGTTCAGTAACATTTACCTGGACACTGAAATGCCATGGGAACAAACAGTAAATGCTCTATGTAGCTTGTTGCAGACTGTAGCAGATTATTTTTTTAAAACAGTGTTTTATATCATGCTGTAGATTTAACTCATTGAAATGGCTAACATCGCTCAGTCCAGGAGGCCACATGGATTAGATATAGTACAGTATTTGTACATGTCAATAATTAGGAAGGTAGTGTTTGAGTAAAACTAAGCTGAGCCACACATTCTCCAATGGAAGTGAACCTGTCTCCTTGACTTTGCCCCTTGGCAGCCATTACCTGTGCCAAGGTCATGGACACAAGCCATCAAGCAACCATCAACCATTTCCTGACAAATGAATACATATCGGGGCTAATCATTAATTACTAACTCTTGACACGGCACGCTGTTCAATGCAATTTATGGCAAAGGAGAAATCAATAGTGTTTCATAATAACTTATTATGTGCGGTAGGTACAGCTGACAGTTCGTTTGCACAAAGGAAAGTCACATCTAACTTTTAAGTGGCTCCGTTTTCCCCATGACAGAGTGATTGAATATGATTTGCTTGATCTATTCCAGCGTTTTCCTGTGTTCTTTCACTTAATCCCTGGAGTGGAGATGTTGTCAACTCCATTACAACTCCTGGCATGAATGAATACACTGGGCGCGGCGACATTTTTGAGATAAATATCTGTCAACGTGAGAGGACACTTTTAAGCCCAGAGCTCCCAAAAGATTAACGGGCTATGTTATTGTTCATGAGTGCATAGAAGATTTTGAACAAAAACAGTACTTACAATGTTTCTGTCCTTTGGAAGATGAGACCAAATATTATATTTTGGCAAGGAAGGAAGAAATTAGCACACACAAAACAGGTGATGTTCCCCAAGGTGCTCATTGCTGCCCACATACTATACAATGCATGGCACACTAACTGCTCCCATCTGCAACACAATCAAGCATGAATTTACAGGATGAATGATTCAATTGATCACTTTCCACCCACATATCCCACTCCAATCCAACATCTACAGTACTGTCTTGAACAATGTCCAGTATGGAAGGACATGAGGCCGAGGTAGCTTGGCATTATCCCTGTGAGAAATGTTACATTTACATTACATTTTGTCATTTAGCAGACGCTCTTATCCAGAGCGACTTACAGTAAGTACAGGGACATTCTCCCCGAGGCAAGTAGGGTGAAGTGCCTTGCCCAAGGACACAACGTCATTTGGCACGGCCGGGAATCGAACTGGCAACCTTCAGATTACTAGCCCGCTTCCCTCACCGCTCAGCCACCTGACGCCCCGTTCTCCCTGGAAGAGCTGACGAGCTGCGAAAATAACACATTATCACCAGACTTCAATTATTATGATTCTATCTTAAAGCAGACTGTTAATGTTCTTGTGCGGATTGCCACACTAATTATATTTCTCTGTATTATGGTAATGCAATGAATGACGAGGAGGACCAGTAGGAAAAGGTCAGGCTGCTTATGCCTCCTCTTTTATGTCTGTACATTTGATTGCTTATGGATGTCAGGGGAAAGGGGAATCAGGGAGATAGTGTGAGAAATAGAGTGAGAGAGCGTGTGTGTGTGTGTGTGTGTGTGTGTGTGTGTGTGTGTGTGTGTGTGTGTGTGTGTGTGTGTGTGTGTGTGTGTGTGTGTGTGTGTGAGAGAGAGAGAGAGAGAGAGAGAGAGAGAGAGAGAGAGAGAGAGAGAGAGAGAGAGAACACCAACATTGAAAGTGAAGAGAGAAACAGTGGAAACAGAAGAGAGAGCATAAAGAGGAGGGAGAGAGATGTGGAGGGAGGAAGAGAGCTGAGAGGCAGACTAAGGCAGAGAAGGCGTAAAGTGCTGCAGTGCCCCCTAGAGGACTAGGGAAACACCACCACCAAACCAAATCACTTGTGAAATTCCGTCTCTCCCTGCAAAGCCGTGTGCTACACAGCATCACACAGCATACAAACTAGTCCAAACCTTGCTTCAATTCACAGCCATGTCTTGAAATGAGACAGGAAAATAAAGGCCCCTTCCGTACTGATTGACTTTGAAAATAGATGACAAATACCTGCAATCTAAGCCCAATCAGGGGGAGTTGGAGGAGGGGACAGACACGCCATTGGCTGCAGCAGAGAAGTCGTTTACCACAAATTAAAATGTCTAGGGAATTGCAGCGGTCTACCTAATAGGGATGTCCATGCAGTTTGTGTGAAATAAAAAGGCTCTTCTCCCCAAGGTCAATCACTACACGCTGACAGAGTTGCCATGAGAACCGCAGGCCCCGCAATTCCAAATGACATTAGAAAAACAGATATGCATTTCAAATAGCAATTACATGTAATTTAGCCATTGGAAGTCTGCTACATCAAGTGTTGTTTTTTATAGAACTGTCTCTGTTGTGTATGAGAGAACAAGCACAGGCTACTGTCAACAACTGCATCTATTTATTGAGGATTTTGCTCCTCAGTTATTTGTGTTTTCACTCCATGTTGTTGAAGACCATTTTTAGAACTACTAACACTGTTTTATCTATAAGTAAGTGTTGGACTTATAAATAATTGACTATACCATGGCTCTATTGTGTTGCAGTCCATAACTTTACATGAACTCCAAAATTGATTTTGCACTGAGCATATTGAGGACGATGGTGAGTATGAAGTCAGATCTCTGTTACAGGATACAGCATTCTCTTCTTTCAGTATGTTTACATACAGGCTTTGCTCTCCTGTTTGTTTATCCCATTGCGGCAGCAGAGGGATGAGATCTGCTGTTGTTGCGGAAGAAGGCAAACCTGGGGTTTTAGTAGGGGAACAAACACAAACACAACCCTCTGGTCTTTAGTTCAAGACCTCGCAGGATGAGCACAACACACAGGTCTCAGAAGGGATTGGAGGGAAGGGATGGAAGGGGATGGATAATGATAGCCCCAGCAGAGGTGAGGATGGAATGTGTAGGTATGTTCTTTCATTCTTCTTTTCAAGTGAAAGCTGGCAGTGGTGTGTGTATGTGTTCTCATGAAAGCATGAAGGAGAGATGGGAGAGACATTCCATATCAACACGGAGGGAGACTGTTTACCTAGTTACATAGTACAGTAACTAATACATGTTATTAATGTTTCACCTGTTCCAGGGTGAAAAAATTGATGAAATGAGGCATTTCCTCATGCTCAGTTTAGCAGAATATGTTGCGGAGGATCAGGTGTTTTATAACTAAACATACTGAACAGCTCAATAGTACACATGGCAAACATTGAGGACAGCCTTAGAGCACCAGTCAGGCATGACTGACATTCAGCATGTCCATATATAACAGCACAACTCACTAAGACGTGCCTAGAAGTTGTATTTGTCCTGTGGTAATAAAGTCTTTGGCAGCACAGAAGAGTATATATCGATCTGCAAATGCTTCATATTCGCCTTTCCCTGGAAAAAAGGAGGAGAGCTTAAATAGTCATGCATTTATTAATACTTCTGCTGATTCACTTCGCATATAGAAAGGAGACAATGAAGAACTCAAAGCCATCGTTATTCAGGGTTGTAAAAAGCTTGGAGATACTGTATGCCTTGTGACTTTTTGTGTTCACATTTACTGTGATGATTGTTCCAAATAGAAGAGACATTCTCTGCTTCCATACTACTTTGTGCGTAATTCAGTATTTACTTCATATTCAATCATATGATGTAAGCTCACCATGGAACCAGACCCACCAGAAACAGCAGAGGGGAATGTAAAGCGACGTAATAGTTGAATTAATACTTCTCCTCCAGAGGGCTTGGGAAGTTGGCCTGTATCCAGGACAGAGGACCATTTGATGTATTATCAACGTCAGCGCATTAAATATCACCGAATTAATCAACAGCTATTCAGCGGAAGGAGAAAAAAAAAGTACAGGTTTTAAAGTAGGGGCCATTTAGTAAAAGGGACTGAATGACACTTCTATTTCACTGTTAGTCAGATGGATCAAACCAAGTAGGAACTCCCCAACAATAGCCTGCTGGACAGATGCCTCCTCGGTTCAGAACCATCTAATGGTGTGTGCTCATAAAATGCAGACATGTTAAAATCTTGAGAGGATGACATTAAGGATGAGGGATGACTGGGATGACAGAGGGCTGCGTGAGACAATAAAATCAAGGCCATTCAAGAACCAAGATGGATTGATGAGTCCATTGAGTGGAGATGGCGGAGAGCCAGCCAGCACAGAGGTCACCGCAGACGGAGATCCCTCTGAAGAAATGATGCATTTAAGAGGGCCAAGGCCTTCCAGGCTGGATTCACTGGTGGGGAGAGAAAGAGGGCAAGATGAAGTGAGGGAGGGATGCCGGCAGGGAGGAAGGAGGGAGAGAGAGAGGGACAGAGAAGGAGACAGAGAGAGAGAGAGAGAGAGAGAGAGAGAGAGAGAGAGAGAGAGAGAGAGAGAGAGAGAGAGAGAGAGAGGGACAGAGAGAGGGACAGAGAGAGGGACAGAGAGAGGGACAGAGAGAGGGACAGAGAGAGAGACAGAGGTATTTAGCTCCGGGCTGAGGGAGTAAGTCAGCTGGGACGAGAAATAAACGAGGGAGAGAGAGGGGAGAGTCACACTAAAAGAATGATGAGGGAGAGCAGAGGGAGATGGCAGAGGGGGAGAGACCTGGCAGGGAGGATGGAGATGTGCTGAAAGCGGTGTGCAATTGGAAGCCATTGCCATTGTGAGTTACCTTGAATTAAATCAGACTTAACTGATGGTGGTTGTGGCACGTCATCCTTTACCATTGCATGGTCCTGCTCTAAATACCCATCTCTCCTGTAATCTCCCAGCTAACCATCCAGGAGCACAGACATTAACACAGAACCACAGTACCCCTCCTTGAGCCCAGGATGCCAGCAGACACATTTTACAAGGGAAAGCATTTTTGCTGAACTGCAGCTGTATTAATCAAGCTAATTATTTAACGAGCCTTGCACTCAACACACAAATGTAGAAAAATAACGTACTTGTACCCTAGCCACTGCACCCTTCCCCTCCCCCCCCATAAGAAAAAAATTAAAAACAAAGGAAAAATCGAATAATTATGGCACATCTGCCCCATTGCTGTGATGGATCACAATAATGTGACAGTGGGAGCTGTGGCTGGCTAATTGAGTTGGGTTTAGAACGGTTGAGACCACAATGAAATGTGGGCAAACCATCTGCCACCTGAATAAACAACCCTGCTGGAGAGGGAGGGCCGCCGTCAGGAGGTAACCGCTCCTGTTTCAGCTGGTTTCCTGGTGACCTCATACTTTGACTTCATTCTACTGCCCTTCCATCCACCACCACCACCACCACCACCCACCACCATCTCCCCACCCCCTCACATTCTCACCTCTTTGACATTATCTCCTTCGCCCGCAGGGTTTTTGTGAAACCATGCACCACTGTGGTCGTCTACTTCCATCACTTTCCCCTCCTTGGCTTTTCTGACAAGATGATAAAGTTCAGGAATCCTTTTGCGGGAGTTGGGTTGAAGGAGACGCCATCAGGAGACCCCCCAGAAATGTAACACTTTGCGTTGATCCCTTTTATGATCAGGGACACCAGAACTGATTAACAAAAGGTTCAATAGTTATGGACATTAAGTAAAAAGATTGTCAAGTCAAGTTAAAAATAGAGTTGCGTGGAAGTTTGTACAGTAACCGTGTTGCTAATTTGAATATTGAAGTTTTTCGGTTGAGCACGTTCTCTTAGATTGTAGAAGACAATCAAAGAACGTGAAATGAATCCCTCTTTAAGTTTTTCCTGAGAAAAGTTCCGGAGGAGTCCTTTTTTCTCTCCTCGGCTCCATCTGTCAAAATCGGTGTCTCTCACTCCACTACACAGCCTGAAGTAGGTACAAAGGAGAAGATTGTCGTAAATGCCCATAAAGCTTATTAGAAGCAGGGCTGACGAGCACTGAGGGCCAAATCAACCAAATGAGGCAGAGCCAATGTTCTGTCAGGCACACGTTTACGTCATTCTTAATCAGGCCATCTAGATAATATGCTATGAATCACATTGACCCCCCCCCCCCCCCCCCCCCCCGTCATAAAACAAACACACACACGCTACAGTATCTTTAACCATTAATAGCTTCTCCATTAGCAGGAGAAGTGATTCAAAAGTTATTTATAGGCTTATTTACCTCTGAGTACATTAGGGCCATTAACGTTAGAAGACAGTGACAAACAGAGGAATTCACAACAAGCAAAAAGGACACACCTTACCGAGTCCTTTGTATATTCTAGGAAGAAGAGAGAGAGAGAGTGAGAGAGAGAGAGAGAGAGAGAGAGAGAGAGAGAGAGAGAGAGAGAGAGAGAGAGAGAGAGAGAGAGAGAGAGAGAGAGAGAGATATTAGAGGTCAGATATTTTGGAGGTTAAGATGACTCTTAAATGACATGTTTGTCATGAACAGTGTTGTTCACAGTAATGGTTTCGGAGGCCGATGCTGTTCTACTCTTTCCAGAATCATTGCAGCAGTACCTGTCACTCTAAAGTGGGTTAAAAAAAAACTTGTCCCCAGAACAAAAGGTAGAGCGTTCTCCAAAAAACAGCCGTTTATCTGGAACGCGTAGTAGTAATGTCTAGTTCATCCCAGGCTTTAAGGGTTGTGAGGTGTTCTTTTTTTCCTTTCAGGGTCTTGCTGTCCTATCTCTGAAATGGTGTCTTTAACTGAGGGGTCAAATCTGCCATCAATCAAACACGTTCACGCTGTCATCAGGGCCTTAGACCTTGGCGGTGGAGGGACCGGAACAGAAAATAAATCCCTCACATAAAACAATACTTATTTCCATGTTTCATATTAAATTGAATTGAAAACAGTAACACAAACCTTGTAACAGTAAAGAAAATTGCATAGTGAGAATATTATAGTATGAGCAATGCCACCAAGTGGATAATATATGCCGATTTATATGACAACATACATTGTTGCTATGGAGACCATGTAATGGGATGTGTTTTCGGGGCTAAGACATGGGTTTCTGCATGTTTCAGCATGTTATTTCCACTCAGATTGCTCCAGGGAGAAATAAAAACAACTTAGTACAGTACTTCATTTAGATATAATATTGTATTTTCTCCATTTCCCAGTTCTTAACATGTTGCACTAATCAATATACTTAATGTCCATCCTGAAGCATGCAGTGAAAACCCATTGTAAACCGGTGAGTAAATAAACTCAAGAAGTTCAAACAGTACAAGGACACTCCAAACCTTTGAGTATGTACTGTCAGTAGTCTCATGTTTGCATCTGAACCCTCACACTCAATGTTCCTTGAAACAAGCCCTGGAAATAAATTCTTGGCCGACTGTTCTTTAATAAAATGTGGCCACTATGTTGGTGGGAGATCTCATGTCCGTTTCCTGGTAACTTCTCCTCTTCATCTCTCTGCACTCAGATGACAGTGTGTCCACGAGCGCAGGCTGAATTTTCAATAGGCCTGCTATCTCCCGGAAATTACAGATGGATATTTGATGGTGGGACTTCAATATTTCACTTCAAACGTATGTAACACATGGTAGGAGGAAATGGAGAGAGCGGTGAAATCATATGGTGTCGTTGAACAAACAGTTTCTCATCCTCTGGGATTTCAATCATTCATACACCCCAGAGACAAGACTGTGAGGTTCTCAACCCTGTTCCAGAGCCATCCCAAGGGCTTCACACATTTTCCTTCCAACCCTGTACATAGACCAGATAAAACGTAATAAAAAAAAACCCTTGTTGACCACTTTAATCAAGACTGGCGGAGCATATGTTCTATACGGGTTTGCCATGTTGAGAGTTAGCAGGCACAGATATGACAGAGCTATTTTTAGAGCTGCCTGGTCCTTTGCTTACTGCGTTGCTACACGTACTGTATCGTAAGTAGCATGTCAGCAGTACAGGAAGTAGCTGCCGAGGGAATACCACAGACTAAAATAACTCAGGTCAAACTCGACGTTCTATGGTCTGTCTACTGCAGCATGTTGAGCCCCCAGAGGAGCCACAAGGCCAGAGACAGAGAAGAAAAGAAGTTGCCCTCACTTTACACAACCATCGTTTCCTCCAGTTTCTGTCCTGACCCGAGACGGCTGGTGGAGTTGTATCTTGAATGTAGACTGGCAGGTCTCGGCTTACAGGTGAGCCACAGAGCCATGTCTGAAGAGACAACGGCACATGCTAAGCTGCCTGCACATAGTGCGGTTGCCATGGCTGAAGTCTGATAGAAGATGGAATATCAAAGCCAACAGAGACACTCAGTGGAGTCCACCCCCACACTCAAGTGTGTTGCAGAAGGAAAATGCTTTTGATCTAAAACAACTCGAAGCAGCTCTGTTCTCCAGCTGAGGATGAATATTGCATGGAAACCACCTCGCGAGCAGCTTCTCGTATCTCTCTCTTTCCTCTGCGATGATTTCATGTTTGTCACTAGGACATGTCCAGTCAGCGGGCAAGACTCAAAAGAAGCTCCAGTTTTCTCCTTTGCAATATTATCGCTGTAAACTCTTTCAACTAGCATAGACGACAGCTGTTTGAGTGTGACGTGTTCTTATGATTCAATCATTAATGTATGTCTTGTTTACTGTTTGAAACTACAGCACAGCAACAGGTGTTATCTCATAGAGAGAGATATTTCCCTAGAAATAAATTATAGAGAGTCTGGCACTGTTGGGCTCTCTGGGGTTATTCTGAACAAAAGAACCCAAGCTAACACCAGGATATGCTGTCTATTGATGTTTTCTCACATCAAACCATGGGAAAATGAAAGAATGTTTAGTTTGTGACGCTACCACAACATTAGCATTCTACAGAACATAACAGACGTATATTCAACAATATTCGTTGGACTGTTTGTCTTCTACGTTCCGTCAACTACTACATTCAGGTGTGAAGCGTCCCATAGCCTTGATTATGTCAATACAAGGTCAGTACAAATCAATGAACATCTGTTCTTCTAACATTTTGTACAGAGGGAGGACCTGGTGTGGTTTGGTTGACTACCGCCAGGGCTCCAGTAGAAGAATCCATCCAGTTGTGAGTTGACATTATTTTAAGATGTTATTTTATTGATGCCAAGATGGCATGCAGAGTGTACTGTATCCAGATAACTCAGCATATATATATACTGTACATATATATATACTGTACATATATATATACTGTACATATATATATTGTGTCTGGCAGGAAAACAAAGGAGACCAATCATTACTGTACTCCACTGAAAACAAATATAATCCCAGTACAGTACAGTGTTATACTATACAGCATAAGTTATTAGAGTGAAAATTCCTAATTAAAGCCTCTGGATGGAATATTTACCTGAGAAGTGCGTGCTGTGGCAGTAACTCAATATTTAAATAGAGAGCAGTGCTGTGTCCTAATTGCTTTGATGATCCCAATTTTCGCAATAACTGAGGTCCTGGCTCTCTCAGCTCATCGGTTGTCCACTCCTGGTAAACTGTTGCCGTAGGCGTCATTCATTCATTTATTATTTCTTTTCCTCACCAGCAAGTATCTCCACAGCGCAGCGCTTCATGGGAGCGACATCTGTAATCATTCTCAGAGCGTCTGCTACTGAGCTGGCTGCTGATTATTTTCATCAACTTTTCATTAAGTCGTCCGTAATCACAGAGCCCAGACTCCGCTCCCACCTGGGAGAGAGGGGGTCCTAATGTAGTGGCAGCCAGGGGGACGGGCCCTCCAGATGGGTTTCCGGCCCTACAGAGCTGTCACCTCTCATTTGGGCCAATCGCCCTGCAGAACCCCATAATCAAACATGTAATAAGCACACAGCGACCCTTTGGGGAGCGGACGGTTGCTTGGGTTTTTGGACCGCCAGCCGGCATCTCTCTGTCTCTGTCTCTGCATGGCGAAGCAAGTCCAATTAATTTCCTCTGTGGTTAGCAGAATTGACTCTGGGCCCAGTAGAAGTCTTGTTTCTACAAATCCTTCCGCATGAGTTAACCTTCTGTTGGGTTCCTTTCATACTGTAGGAGCTAGTCCCCTTTTACCTGTAATCCTGTCCACGCAGAACACTGGGTCAACATGCAACACTGTGTGAGTGTATTTCTGTTGATCCTGAGGGCTGAAACCAACATAAAGAAATTGTATGGCCAATTGAAGCATTTACATTACTTTTTCTTTCCAGACCTTGTAGCCTACTATCTAACGTTATATCTTGCAGCGCCCCAGGAAGGCCCAGCCTTAATCATTTCATGAAATGTTGAACTTGTCTGTAGGGAGAGGGAAATAAAATCCAAAACATTCATTTGTATTATATTAATAATTATCCAACCATCTCTGAGTCACTGCTGAGCTCATTTGTCTCCTAGCTGCTGAAAAGAGATGTTGTTTGCGCGGGAAGAAGCTTTCTCCACTTAAAAAATAAAGTTTCATGATGGAAATAATCCTTCCAGGCTTCCAACTTTTGTTTTTGAGAAATCGACCGTTTAAATCTTTTTCAATCTCTTCCCACAACACTACTGTTATATTTCCTTGTCAATCTTCCGTGTGAGAGGTGATTGGAGATGGTGAATCTTGGGCGAAGACATCTCTCCTCTGCTCTCCCTGTGGGTAGGGGGACCAGCTTATTATGACAGAGTTAGAATGCCAAGGCAGCAGCAACAGGCAGTGTTTCGGGAAGCACACTTAACGACGGCTTCCATGAAGCAATACTTTTGGGAAATCCTACAACAGATCAATTAATCTATATGGGTGCTTTCTGAGAGATTAGTCCTAATCTTTCCGATGAGGCAAAAGGATTTTAGACGTCAATTAACAGGACCTCATTATGCTTGTATAACAAATCTTGGACTTCAAAACGTAATACTACAAAATAATCATACAGCAGTAACGATTCACTGTGAAGAAATCTTTCATTTTTCTAGCGAATCCTTATATGTCAGATGGTTTATAATGGTAGCAGGGTAGTGCAAGTCAAAAAGTATATCTGCTTTACTCCTGGGTAATCTCAATCTTCTTCCTGTAAAGGGAGGTGGAGGGTGCCCTTGGCAGAAACAAGTTCAATCCAGCAACTTTTCTAATGAAAGACTTTAGTTCGACGCTGAAACTTTTCTGGACAGCTCACTTTTTCTACTTTGCCTAACAAGGTAGTTATTCCATTACACTTTGGCGCTTTCAAAAGCGTTTTAGTTTCCATGGTCTGATGAACTGCCAGCCCTACTGGGGGAAGATAACTGTGTGGAGAAGTCTGTCAACGTGCAGAGGATCAAAGCCATTTGCAAAGAGCACACACACATCAAACATCGCTGCACAATGCGTTACCTAGCAACCCCAGACCAGGTGTTGTAAAGAGCAGGAAATATTAAAGCCCATGTCTTTCAGTTTTTTTTTTTCTTCTTCACAAAATACAATTTTGAAGGGAATCAATAGAGCTGTGAGTGTGTGCTGCATGCAGGAAGAGGTCCTGTGCTCTCAGCGGCACCATTAGATTTCACAGAAAAGAAATCCTTAAAAATTGAAGCTGGAAATAAAGAAACATCAGAACACACGCATAGCATCCATGCAAGCATGCACACGTTAGCACGCAAACAGACACGGTCGCAGAGATACACAAAAGAACTGAACTAAACATGCAAGCGAGCATGTGCGAACAAACACGCACAAGTACGCATGAACGGACTGTACATGCGAGCATGCACAGATTCACACCCAGACACACAATCACGTCCGCACCAGCCGAAGCAGGACCCCACCATGAGCGGGGATATATCTCGGTCTAGTAATTGCCTCGAGAAGCCCAGAGCCAGTGCGAGTGTCCTGGCTGGAGGAGGGAAGTTCCTGATGATGCACTGCAGCTTGCTGAGCGGGCGAGAGACAGAACTTCTGAGCTTCCTCACTCATCGCTGGCAGCCCCTGATCGTGATGAGAACCCTACTGTCACATTACCCACAGCCCTCCCGCCAATCAGAGCCCCTCGGCAGGCCTCCACACGCGGTGCAGCTGGCGGCCCCTGAGCGCTCCGAGAGGCCATGCGGCTCTCAGGCGACGGGTAACATACGAGGTGGATGACAGGAACGGCCATAACCGATTTGGAAAATCACCCTCGCCGCCAACATGGTTGTAAGCGAACGCAACCTCGGAGAGCTTCCGCAGCTCGTGGGTGCCCTTGGTTTGTTTTCCAGCTCTGCGCTGGCGTCTCCCTGACAGGCGGGCCGGGGTTATATCCTTTTCGAAACAGGCATGCAGGATGTGTGGAGCTCATGTCTGAGGCATCTGGGAGGAAGCAACCTATCTGTCTGCATCCCCTGAGGAACACTTTAGTGCGAGGCGAGAGTGATGTGACATCATGGCCATCCTGGGATGTCTGTCTTTACCAGCAGAAGCAGGTGTTTGCTGTACGAAGGCTTGATGAATGTTCTCTTTAGTGGCCATGACTGACTGCTCTTAGTCAAACGGGCCACAGCTCCTCCTGTGATGCATTCTGGGAGCATGTACAAAACAGTACACAGCACTCTCACACAGACACACACATACGTGCAGCACAAGCACACAAACCTCTGACACGCTGTGTGATTTAACCACGCCAGGACTGTACTGTGTGATTAGAATAATTGGGTTAGAAGATAGAGATTATTAGGAAGTGAGCGTAGCACCACCATTTTTAGCCTCATTCTTGGAAGTAATCATGCAGGGGTGGTGACCCTGCTCAACACAGAGACATTTCTACTGTCAGATGACTATAAGGCTGCTTATGCTTAGCAGACACAACGTAGTACATGACAACTTAATCACACGACACAGACAATGAGAGGATCCTACAGAAAGAGAGAGAGAGAGAGAGAGAGAGAGAGAGAGAGAGAGAGAGAGAGAGAGAGAGAGAGAGGGACAGATAGATAGAGAATGGAGAGAGAAAGAGATGTGAAATGTGAAAGACAGGCCTTGTAGGTCTATGAATACTCTGTAAAATAAAAGAACAGCAGGAGTGGGGTTGGAGGGCAATTGGTGGGTGATGGTGGGGGTTGGGTTACTGTCCTCTGGGCTCAGAGATGAGAGACCGAGACACATGGTGGTATTCTGATTTGAAAAGACAGACATGAGCAGAAAAAAACATCATAAGGATGATTTTCACCAATGAAATCGTTCATTAATATCCAAATGACGTGACATTGGGAGTAGGATAGGAGAAGCCAAGGCAATCCAGAGGAGGACAGAATCATCCATAGAGCCACTAATGTTTGCCCCTTAAACGGTGCCTGAGGGATCATCCTCGGCAGTCTCTGCAGTGATTTGAATAGCAGAGCTAAATGAGAGAGCTTCACTGTCATTGGTGTCCTGAGCGGGGGAGCTCTCCCTTTGCCTAACCCCTCCGAGTCCAGCCAGGGTTGCCAGATGTCCCTGAGAAACTAATTATCCCTCCGTCTGAAGGTCCCATGCACTCCTCCTAGATGTCACCTTTCATCCAAAAGAAATTGTTGAGGCCTCATCACAGAACGGATAAAGTCCTTGTTCATTCACTCCTATATACGCACTGCCATTTTCATCGCTTCACTTCAAATCTGTCTCTCTTTCTGTCTGTCTCTCTCTTTATTCAGTACATTTCCAGACAGACACAGACACTGAATAATTTGATTGTGGAAAGTCTGTTCAAACACAGACGGTTCAATAATTACCATGGATAAATATGACACCCAGTGTGTAAAAGCTGCAGCAGTTCGAATGCTGCCTCATCCCTTCACGAGAAACACCTGAAGGTTGTCCTGTTCCTGTCATGTTGATGTCATGGATGAAGGATGTAGGCGCTGTACTGTGCTGGATGTATCTTCCCAATGCTGCTCCTCGGGGATTTAGACTGACAGAACCAACATTCGGTTCTGAATGATCGTAACGGATAATTGATGAAGTTAGAAGTCCTGCACCAGCGGCCGTCCCGACCGTCCAAGTCTCCCGACGTCGGGCCAACGTCAACAAACCAAATGTCCACTTGTGGCCCACGTAGCGGCGGCGTGTCATGTCAACAAACCCGTTTGCATTATGCAGGATGAGGGAAAACGACAGACTGAGAGACACGGCCTGGACAGGCACCAGCTGGCTAATTAGCTTTGTGCTGCTCTTGAAAAACAAACACTCAGTGAAAAGCGGACCGGGGCCTGGTTTCAGGCCAGCTTCCCGAGAGTTCTCTGTCCCCTAATCAGACGGCCCCTCGGATTGTACGGGCGGCGCGGGCGTTCTGAGCAAGGATCGAGTTTAGTCGCACGGATCCCATCAGATCTCGCGTGCGTCCCCCATCAAGCCTTTGACGGGCTATTTTGGAAACGTCATAAAAGCTCACAAGAGGCCTGAGTGGAATTTACATTTTAATGAAGTCTTCGCTGATTGCTATTACGTGGTTTCTCTCACAGCTGCCTGGTTTAGGGATGTAGAAAGCACACACACACACACGCGTATGGGGTTGGCTGTGGCAGTAAATCGTGGTCCATGCACGCACACACAGGTCTTGTTTGGGCACACTGTGTGTGTTGATAGTCAACATCAACACGAACACCACTGCACACCTTGCACTGCAGCCAGATCTACACCAGCACACTCACTGCTGACAAACTGCAACCAGTCTCCTCATCACATAACTTGCTTCATGTTGATATGATGGACAAAATGAACACGAGTCACTGTTACCAGGATGGTGTGATTACTGCTTCGATGTTTTACGTTTTGGTCACTTTTGATGAAAAGTGACGATTGTGCACATTGTTTTACGAAAGAATTGGGACGCTAAAAGGGGTTTGTGTTTAGATCCTGTGCGGTACACAACACCATTCCTCTCTGACTGATTCAGCAACTGATTAGCACTGTGCAGCATAGGTAGGTGGCGCTTTGTTTGTGCTTCCTTTTCTATTATGAGCCGTGCATACACACCGACAATAACAAGTCATTGTGTAACCTCTAAGTGTCATGTTTTGCTTGAACAATCCTCCCTATCAGGCGACAAAAGCTGAATTCAATTCGAATGAAAACACTGATCAGTTTACAGCAGGAACCTGCTCTCTGTTGTTGAGCCGAGAGAGGAACTAGAGAGTGACTCCCATCCCAGCGTCACCATGTAAACGACATGAGCTTCTGGCCGGGTCCCAGCATGCTGGAAGTCTTATCTGCACCTCAGCTCTTATCACACAGCCCCTGTGGAAGTTGTCTGGTTGCAGGCTGTCATATAACACACACCATGTGGGAACGCGTGGGCGCTGCCCCCGTGATAAGCAGCGTGACAGGATGGTCCTGCAGTCTCAGGTCGGGGACGGGGAAGGGGGAAGTAGTAGTAGCCTGGTGATGATTTCTGCCTAGCAGAGCACCCCCATTACCGTTCTGACCTTCGCCCTGGGACAGATAGGGATTAGTCTGTGGTTTTGTACAAAGGGAAGGGATGATGTTTCGCTGTGAAAATGAGGACTCCCTCACCTGCTCTCGCTCTGTTCTGTCTCTGTTCTTGTTGCTCAATCCCCTCTCCTCTCTCTTCCTCTCCCTCCCTCCCTCCCTCCCTCCCACCTCCCCTCTCTTCTCTCTTCCTCTCCCTCCCTCCCTCCCTCCCACCTCCCCTCTCCTCTCTCTTCCTCTCCCTCCCTCCCTCCCGCCTCCCCTCTCCTCTCTCTTCCTCTCCCTCCCTCCCTCCCTCCCACCTCCCCTCTCCTCTCTTCCTCTCCCTCCCTCCCTCCCTCCTGCCTCCCCTCTCCTCTCTCTTCCTCTCCCTCCCTCCCTCCTCCCCTCTCCTCTCTCTTCCTCTCCCTCCCTCCCTCCTCCCCTCTCCTCTCTCTTCCTCTCCCTCCCTCCCTCCCTCCCACCTCCCCTCTCCTCTCTCTTCCTCTCCCTCCCTCCCTCCCACCACATTGCACATGTGTATAGTATGCAGACAGACCAGAAGAAGAATATGCACCTGTGCTTCCCCAGGGGATTGTAATAAGGGGGGATCTCATCCCCATGATCCTCTCAGACTATTAGAGAGATAAAAGCTGAGGCTCCGAAGTGAATCAAATGTCAAGCAATGCCACAAATCTCCCCACTCAGTTACAATACCATTAATCAACTGCTCTAGTCACTGTAACCTGGGTCTCTCTCTATTCCTCCTATCCCCTGTCTCCCTTTCTGTCTCCATCTCCTCCTCCTCATCTGAAACCATAATTAGTCCACCTCAGGGGCCTGGATCACCATGGTAACTCTTTGTGTCATCATCACCACCCACTCTTGTGTTTGATGACTTTGTTGTCATTTGAAGGGTTTTGTTTGTCGTTTCACTTGAGCATTTAGTCTACCTCAAAGTCACCCGTCCTGGTTAGAGTTTCCAAGAGGCAATATTGCCATCTGTTGGTTCCTTGTGTTCGCACAATGGGTGTCACCCTTCCAGCCTTTCGCATGTGACTCACAAGGGCAATCACATGCCAGTGAGACAAGACTGTTTCTCATCCTGTCTGAGGAACATACTTACACACTATCAGGGAATCAGAGTTGTCCATAAAAGGGCTCAATCTGACACTGTCGTTCCTTCACCTGAATCTTGCTGGGATACAAATAATAAATCCTTTGGATTTCAAAAGTATTTTGTTGGATCTAGATCTTCCCCAGCAGGAAGGAGAACCCATGTCTACCCATGTGAGGGGCACATACAGTTTGAGCCTCCTGCTATTGAATTTACTGTTGTTTGATTGTTAAAATGTTTGGGTGGAGGTTGGAATGTGTTTTCCAGGTGAGTATTAGGTTAGCACCTGTTCCCATCGCTACTCTGGAAAAGGTTTTAACCAGATACAGGCACTTACACTATGATGAGAAAGACAAATTGTCTAACACTTGAGGTAACAGGTTCAATAACATCCTTTCCTTCTGGTTTCTTAAAAAAGGGCAGCTCTCTTTGGCTATTTAAAGTCCTGGCTAAAGGTAAACAATCCCACAAAAGGAAACTTGTTTTGCTGAAAGTCTTTCATGTATTTTTTCATCTTTATAAATTTGTTCTTTCATCCTGTATCCATTAGGAACAAATGCTGTGTCTGAGGACAAAGATAATGCAGGTGTGGAAAATTGCTTTTTGGCGAAGCGACTTCTCATCCTTCACCAGCTTGTACACTGGGCAGACAAATATAATGACTGCTGCCTAAACATCCGGAAATATCTACAACACCTACATGTTGTCCAACAGTGGATGTTGTCTGATCAGGTGCAAGTTCAGCGTTACACAACTACATTGCCTTGACAACTGAGAGGCATCCACAATGCCCATCTGTTTATTGATTAGGATCTGAGAGGAGAAGGCAGAAATTCAAACTTAAGCAAAGTTGTTCCAGCCCCGTCTCACTGAGATGAAAAATATTTCCTTGGCTTGAAATTCCCCATTTACACAGGGAACACTTGCCAAGTCGTGATTTGTTTAAAACAAGAGCCAACTGTTTTATAATGCTACATATTATAATGCTCAAAACCCCAGTGACGGACATCACGGTAAAATATTACAGCTGTCAAGGAGAGACTGTGCAAGGCATCCTGTGTCTTTGAGATACCAACTGTCAGCTGTCTCCCTTATATCAACATTTTATTTGAATTCACCCTGATCTATGAGTCCTACTCAAGGCCGCTGGGTGTTGATAACATGACAAAGTTTGTTTCACAATAGTAATATGAATACATCTTCAGCTCCTGGTGAGTACAGAACCTGTGATATCACAAGGACACATCTTCCAACACCCCCAAAAGGCCGCCAATATGTAATTGTGCTAATTACATATAAGCATTTTGATATGAAAGGAATTCATGTTGGGTGAAGCTTCTACAGATAAATACAAAAGAGAAAGTATTGACATGACCGGACTGTACACACAATGTTTTAATCAGCTAAGCAAATATATTGCATTTCTGCTCAAAATAATATTGTATGTACCATTTCCAGTCTGTGCCATTGGCACTTAATGAGCTTATAGCTGCAACAAGTTGCATAAGCCTATTATTTGTTTAATCAAACTGACCCCAGTTATTTCCTGTAACCTGAACTTTCTCTATTATAAAAGACTAGTTTAGCTGGGATTGTTTGGAGAGACTAACGAGGGCTGGGGAGACCGTAGCACTGTCGAATCAGGAGCTCCACTCGCCCACCACCAAACCTCTGCGCTCGACGCGGAGTCCTCGAAGTGGCATTGATCGCTTGTACGCATCACCGTATCAATACAACAGAGTTGATTACAATCAGGCACATTACAATCAGCCTTGGAGCGCCGAGCGTGGTGAAGCGGGCCGCAGCAGCCCCCGTCCGCAGCCTCCGCCATTAATTCCGATGAATTGGCGGTTCACGGTTGGCATATCTATCATAGAGAGAGGATGTCATGACTAAGTACGGATAGCAGTATCTTGGGGGCTATTAAGCCTATGGCACATCTGGAGTGTATCAGTGGAGCCTGGGCATTGATAGGGATAGATGGTTATATAAAGACAGGGAGGAGGAAGGGGGAATCGCTGGCCGGCAGAGTAATTAAAGTGAACGAGGTGCTGGCCGTGGGCTCCTGGCCATCTTTCCCATTGACTTTCAACTGCTGGGGGAAGGTCACCAGATAGGTGTTTAGAACAATATCCGCAAATTGTTGGACTGAGCCTTGATAATCTCCCAGGGTTTAATGGACAGCTTTGGATCTGTTTACCAAGAGGCTGAACCTCACAAAGTCATTGGGCAATCTAAGCTAACATAATAATAGAACTGGAATTGGCTTTTTGATCCATGACATCAGTGGTTAAGTTGATATATTTCATTATTTAAGAACGCCAACCTTGAGTCCCGCAGAACACGCCACCATTCTGTGAGCTGTGTGTGTGCTTGAGGGGGGGGTTACAGTAATATCAAAGTAATAAACAGTGATTTATTTCACAAGGAATAACCAAGATGAATACATCAATATCAGACATATTCTCAGAACCATCTTACATTCAGCCTAGTTCGAGCTCTATCTCACATAGCTAGATGTGGATCTCATTCATTCACTGTTTATGTACTGCAGAGGGTTTAAACACAGATGCACTTGACATGCTCTGTGTAGTATCTTAATGGAACACAAGTGCTACTCATCATGAAGTTACTCCAGTTGATCCAGAAGTAGTGACCAGGACCTCCAGAGCTCTCTGCTGTGTTGGATGATAAACACTGGGGTCCGAACAGAGCCCTGGGAGCAGAAGTAAAGCTCGGAGGAAGAAAACACTTGAGTCGCCCCCCCCCCACCACCCCGGTGTTCTCTCAGGCAGTAATGGCTGAATACATGGGAATGGACAGGCCTGGAGAACCCCAACAAGGTCAGGAGTCGCTTCCAGGCAAATCTTAGCCTGCATCATAGTCGGCTCAGACAGACATGATGGCTACCTGCCACCCCCCCGACCCCCCACCCACCCCCCTTAAGCAAACAGTGCAAAGTGAAAACAGCCATGACATCCAGAGCCTCTGATCTGCTGCTGTAACATTTTGTTAGTTGGTTATGGACAGCTGAAAACCCAAGTCTACAGCACAAATTCAGTTAGACACAGAAAGGAGGGGGAAGGAGATAGGAGCAATATGTCTCTAAGTTCTAAACTAGGAGAACTGGTGGCTGGTTGCATTGCAATGTAGCCCTGTCGCCATTTTCAAATGACATACCTGTGGAGAATGATTTCGTGTGAAATAGATTTGATGTCATCTTAATTTGACTGTAACAGTATCTAATTATCACCCTTGTACACTCCCTCATTTGCTGTCCCATGTGAAACATTTCATGGCTTGGAATCCCCAAGTTCAACTAGGATCAGTGAGATTCTCAAGCAAACAATGAGAACACCATTACAGAGCTTGGCACAAAAAGCTCTCAAAGGCCTTGGCACAAAAGCTTGAACAAATTAGAGAAGATAGAAGTGCAAACTCATTAGCTTACCAGGTTCCCAATCAAGAGTGTTTTATTTGACAGAAGGCTCAGTCGGCCCACTCGTAAGATAACAGGCATGCATGACTTCAAAGGCTCCCGTTTTTCCTGTAGACCTCAGTCCCATGCAGCTTTGACATCCTCCTTGTTCTTTCAGACACAGACTGCTAGTTATTTCCCTCTTTCAACAATAACCCGATTTTGTCTCTATCCATGAACTGTTTCTGAACTTCCAGCAGAGCAGCAACATTCTCACTCCCCCTTTCTATTTTTGGGGAGCACGTGAAATGTTGAATTTTTATGCATGGCCACTTCGCATGCTATTTTATGATGCTAAGTTTGTTGTTGTGTACATCCATTTTAAGAGGGCATCTACATTCTAAATTGAGGCTCTGTCCCTCCACCTACACAACCCAGAGGCTAGATACAAACACGATTGAGGGCAAATAGAGCCCAAGAGGAACAATTAGCTTTGGGGCTTGTGGCAAGATAGGTGGAAATGTTTTTTGCACCCCAACGTGATTTCCCGAAGTGATCTCTTTGTTTTCAGACATGAAGAAACACACTGAATCCTACTGTATTCCTTCAGAAGGGGTAAGCTGGCACTGGCAAAGATGTATGAAGAATTTTTAAAAGTGCATTTCAGCACACTCTGCTTCAGAGCTACATGGGTTAGTTGGCATTTGACAAATCCAAACAAAACATGCTCTTTGTAGTGCAAATGCTGCCCCACACTTCTGACTTATCACCGTGAAACACATTGTTCTTTGACTCCCCTTCCCTGTCTGATTCTAAAAAGCCTAACTTGACATCTTCATTACGGAACAACACGCACAAAACACGTCAAAATTGTGGGTTGGATTCTTATTAGACTCAGACCGGAACCCATTTATCTAACTGATTGGATTCGGAACTGCAGCAACATGAACACATCCATTTGAAACCCTCAACATGAAGTTCTTCTCTTAATCGACCCCCTGCTAGATACACCATATGTGAGATGTTGAAAGATGTACAGCAGTCATTTTGGAATCTGTTTCTGTAGGAGAATGTGACAGTGATGATGGTGAGAGTGAGGTATTACCGTATTCGCCAATTAGTTGCTACCTGGGAATCTGCTCCATTCATCGCATAGCACCGTGTTTCTTGCATCATTGTCCCAGGCAGACAGAAGCCTGGTGAGGCTGTGCTGCCCTCTGGTGGAAGGCATACCCACCAACACACACACACACCGACACACACACACACACACACACACACACGTACACAGTCAACCGTAGGAAGTGATACCACTCCGAGATGAGGACAGATGGAATGTGTTTTGACTCGGTCATGTTTTCGCCTCACTGCGTTTCCCTGGCTCCAAGCAGGGGGACCAGATCTTCCGTGGATATCATTGGACTACCAAATATTACAGATTGGACAGTTATTTACCGTTCAGGCACATTTTGATGGTTGGTATTGGTTTTAAACCAGATCCTGTCTGTGATCATGCTGTTTTCTGCCACAGTGCATGGGTACAGGCAGCTTGTCTCTGTGTACAATGGGAACAGCCAATAGCCACAGCTGTTTGCCTTTTCACTAAGACAGTAGAACACATATTACATAACGCAATTATGTATGACCATTAATAGCAGCCAATTGTTCAGGCAACCATCCAAGGAATGAGATTATGTAACTGCCAAAAATGACAGGAATGATAAGGGCCAACCTTTTATGAGAAACACAGACACAGAAGACACGCCCCCCACAAACACAAGCTCATTCTTATAAACCAATGCACACAGACACATGTACTAAACGTATATCATCTTGATTTGTTAGTATTAGTAGTTTCAGTATGTTGAGTCGACACGGTAAGTTTCACAAATTGCCATGACCTCATTTTTATATTTTTTCCAGAATGTTAAAACTGAGACGGCATCCCTTCAGGTGATGTTATAGTGAACAGAGAAAAACACTGAGAAAAGAAATGAACGATGACTGCATAAACAAGAAGTTTTGCTTCTAGCCCTTCACATGTAAAATCTACATAATGTTTGAATTAGAATATATCCTTTATCGCTGCAGGGCCTTTATAGACACACAATCAATTACAATTATGTAAAATGAATAGAGGTAGTAGGAAAAGCAAATGTCCTTTAAACAGGGAAATCATTTCAAACGCTTTAATAGTCTAAACACATCACCTAGTCTAGATGTCCTTTTATAATAATATTTGATGAGAATTACTGACGGCCTACGCACTCCTGCAAAGCTGTGGAACGTGGCAGTGATATCTCAGCGATATCTCAGTGAAACAGCCTGACAGGCCATCTTGAAAGTGTGGGCAGGCCCTAATGAACAGCACAAATCACGTACAAAAGCAATTAAGCATTCATATTCACAGGCCCATATCATAGAGACAGTGCTTTGTACAGTAAAACACACATTGGTGGGCGTGAAAGGATGAAACCAGTGAAGTGATGTTCCTAAGCACAGGTGATTTTGTCTAATAGACTAATCACTTTTCACTGTTCTGTCCATTACCATCTCTGACAATGACGTAAGATAAATTTTCAAAACATTTGAAAACACAGTTTTATTTCATCAACACAGTGTTGCTGGTTTTAGGGTGAACAACTCCCCCTTTCATGGCACACGTCTCGATGGCTCCACAGCAGAGGATCACACAGTCTGTAGCGCCCTCTAGTGAGAGTGAAGAGCATCATCCTTTGACCGGTCCCTCTCACTATCCAGAACCTTCATTACCGTGCATGCTCAGTATCTGATGAAGTCGATCCACACCATGTAGCTTCCGGATCCGGTTCTAATATCCACACCCTCATCTAGATGCATATCCCTCCCTGCTCTCTGCAGCCTTATCCTAGAGAATGTGGATGTGCTGTGTGTGCACCTGTCATTGGTAAATGAGACCCAGCCTGCTGTAAATCCCAGACAGTGTGTGGCCTCAGCTCCTGCCTAGGTTTTAGAAGGTAGATTGATGTAAAGTAAATGGTGCCCAGGCCCTGTCTGATTGACTCCGCTCAATGGATCCGAAGTAAAAGCGTCAGCCGGAGGCAGCCGTCGTAAACATCCCATAGTGAGGACCAGTGGGATGGAGGTGAGAATCTCTGGCTGACCGGGTGAGATTAGACCTGCTCTGGTTTACGACCCGGCACGCCTTAGATGGAAATGAGCCCTTAGCTTTCACCACCAGCCTCTCTGGGATGTGTGGTTAGGACACAGCCTTATCTTCTGTTCCTCTGCTGGGGGTGAGGTGTGGGGGGAACAATGACTTTCTGGTCCACACCAGATTTGAATTTCTTATTTATTCACATAAGCAAGTTCAACAAGTTTTGCCACAAGTGCAAAAGAGTAAGTGTAATTTTCTACAATTTGTACCATCTCTACATGAACATGGCTTGCTGATCAAAACGGATGAGTTGATTCTAAGTGAAATTGTCATACCCTTCACAAGTTCTCAACATTCGTTCATGTGAGCCATCCACTGATCTATTTAATAATCAATCTAGTTTTGAAGCAAATGGAGCTTGCCCACATCACAGTTCCGCGCTGGTGGAGGAGTAAGAGGAGGGGTAAGAATGCGTGGTAGTGGTGTTAGAGGAAGACATGATAGAGGAAGATCTACAAGGCAAAGAATAAGAGTTCCTGATGTCATCAGAGACACAACTGTGGACCATGTCATAAACTATGGTCTTACAATGGAGGCAGGTGGGAGAGGACAGCTTTATGCAAGAAGGTCCACAATGTCAACAATCAATCTTAGCTTGATACACAATAGCAAACAGCTACGCAAAACTTACATTAGATTGATGACAAATCAAACAATTGCACAAAAAGCTAAGATAATGTTAAGACTGTTTCAAAACATGAGCCACAGTGGGATTGAATAAGAACTGTTAGAGTATTAGAAGAACATGGTAGGACTAGTACAGAGTACTGTGCTTGGTGGTATGCTATACACAGCTGAGTAGGAACTAGACAATGCTTAACATGGTAGGAAACTGATTTAGGTTTTGGGATGTACATATTATTATATTAGTGTGATAATTGAGTATGTGTCAGTCAGCTGAGAGGAAAGAGAGTAACAGCATACCAAAACAATGACTAGGTCAAAGACAGAGATGTGGTCTGTTGCAAAATATATATGAGGCATGAAGGTCAGCGATATTATTTTTATAATAAACACAGAACAACAGCCGGTTTAAAGAAATGAAGGCTGGTCAATACAATAAGGCAGTCCTTGTACATGATCTCATATATGGTCCTGACAGCTTCCTTCCGGGTCCTTCCGGGTTTCAGACATGGGGAAATACTGAGTACATGACTGTAATGCAAAAAATCTATATTGTAAGATGAAAATAAGAATCTAAGATGGGGGGACTGGCAAAAACATGTTCTTGATGTATTCCAGTCAGTAATGTACCACTAGATGGCAGCAATCACTTGATACAGTTTTTCACAATTGCTAAAACACATTCTTGAAACAGTCACCCATTTTCTCAAAACTGTAAACACAAAACCTCATCTTCAAGCACTATTTACAAAACCTCTGAATCCTCTTGCAAAATCAAACTTTCGCCTCAAAACAGATTTACCTGTCCTCAAAATCAAACACTGCTCTCAAATCATAAACAAAGTGATCAAAATGATATACACTATCAAGCAGTCAGTAAACAATACACCAAAAAACACAAAAACTGAAAACACATTGTTCAAAACATATAGTCCTCAAGGAGAAGTACATTTTTACGTAATCTCAAAACAAATTTCATATTTATCCGTCATTGTCTTTTGATGAACGAAAACATGTTCTATCATAGTAGCTCAACATTTATCAGAAATTACTACTCTGCTTTGCTCTTTGCAATTTTTCTTGTTCTTTCTCCTCCTCGTACCCCTATACAGTACTGTACCCTGCATCTCACTACTCACAACTCAGAGCACTTTGTCGACATCACAAGCAATATTTTCCCACCTTCACCAACCTGTTTGCTCTCTGAACTGGCTTATATTGGTTGTGTCACATCATTTGAAACAAGTTAAATCAATTTTGAGTGGTTGTGTTTTGTCAATGACATGTTTTCTCTATTTGTATTTGATTGTTGCCATTTTTGTTTACCAGTATGGATGACATGTGCATTAGAGTACAGAATGTGTTTTGAGAATGAGAATGTGTTCAGAGTGTTGCTGAAAAGTCTAAGTGAGATCTGCAAATTGTGTTTTACCATGTGAAATGGTTTAAGGTATTGACAACAGACTGCACAATTAGCTACATGAGTTCAGGCAACT
The DNA here is from genome assembly GCF_963692335.1 of Osmerus eperlanus. NCBI lineage: Eukaryota > Metazoa > Chordata > Actinopteri > Osmeriformes > Osmeridae > Osmerus > Osmerus eperlanus. Next base: position 5,974,550 of record NC_085030.1, on the reverse strand, counting down.
GAGAACTTTGTTCAGCCAATGGGTTTTAGTGTTTTAGCAATTGAGAAAAACTGTAATAAAGACCTGTGGAGACTTTACCAGAAATCAATGACAGAGGCAGCTGCACTGTACATTTAACATCTGGTTTTGCTTAAAAACAATTGCCAGCACACAAATAATGGCGGATTCCTCCCCTACATTGCGAACCATTTCAAAATTTACATGAAACAGGCATGTATTTCATACATGTACACAACATTTAAGGTCAATTGGAGCAATGGCTGACTTTAAGTTTTTTTTTGTATTCTTTCCAAATTGTCACTGTAGAGAAAAATCGATGCTGCGCACATGATGGTTTCTTAAGACGTTTTAGTTCCCCATGAACAATAAGGCATGCTGAGGGCAGAGGGCTCACACACTGTCCAGGTAGAATATCAAATCAATGGCCAGTGTAAGGATGACAGTTTGTCAAGATGCAATATCTAATAAATGGCCAGTGTCCAGAAGGCTGACATTTGCCCAGATATAATATCAAATGAATGGCCAGTGCTCAGAAGACTGTCATTTAGTAGAAAAGGGACATTTTGAGTGAGAAACAGAAGTTTTCCATTTAAGAGGCCACGGCAAGTTGAACCCTTCTGTTACTCACTCAAAACTTTCTATATATGTATGAACAAAATGTCAGCCTTCTGGACACTGGCCATTCATTTGATACTATATCTGGACAAAATGTCAGCCTTCTGGACACGGCCATTCATTTGATACTATATCTGGACAAAATGTCAGCCTTCTGGACATGGCCATTCATTTGATACTATATCTGGACAAAATGTCAGCCTTCTGGACATGGCCATTCATTTGATACTATATCTGGACAAAATGTCAGCCTTCTGGACATGGCCATTCATTTGATACTATATCTGGACAAAATGTCAGCCTTCTGGACACGGCCATTCATTTCAATTCAATTTTGTCCAGAACTGTAATATCAAATGAGTGTCCAGTGTCCAGAAGGCTGATATTTTGTCAAGATATAATTTCAAATGATCAACTGTCAAGAGATGTCAAAAATATGATATGAAATGTGATATGCCGTGTTCAGTTATTTTATAAAAGAATCATCAGTGTCTCCTATGGCAAGTATTGTGAGATTTGGTTCAATTCTAAACAGCTGTAATTCAGTCATCTTTCGACATGTCATGATGAAATTGTGTATGGTATTGCAAAGGGATGTCATCTTGAAGCCTGTGTGGTTTGAAAAACCATCAGTCAAAATGACATTTGATTTATTAACACAGATATTGAGGCAATGTGCACATTAACATAAACACACTCCGTTTAGCCATTTTGCATTGTATTCCTTTTTCCTAAGTAAACAATGTAAATACATCAATTCTACACATTTGTACGACATTTCAAGTCAATTGGACCCACGGATCAAGAAAATAATATATTTGTATTTGTTTTCGAGTTATTGGGCCAAAGAGGGTACTAGTATAAGAAGAAGAAGAATACCAATAAGCACAATCGGCATCCTCCTGTCCTGGCGGAGGAATTATAATGACAGTTTGTGTCATTATAAGATACATCTCTAATAGGCCAATGCCTTCCAGTTAACAGCACTAGTGAGCACATGAAACATTTGAGAAGATCAGGACCATGGAGAGCGGCAAAGGCTGCTGACTGTTCAGTCCCACTTGGGATCTTGAGCAGTGGCTTTCAGGACCCTGGACAGCTTTCGGCAGGATCTGTTGAAAAGTCAGCAACAATTTGAAAGCGTAGACACCGTTAAAAGATGACTAAATGTCCGCTGAAACGCCACTCAGATTAATGTGTAGAATACCCATCTAATACTTATATCTGGAAAGGATGCGGAAACAACGTAATTCCCTGTTGAAATTATCCTGAAAATGTTGCTCAATTAAATGTGTATGTGCCAGTGTATGCAAGGCCACTCGTTCCCCCAGTGCTCCCACCCCTATGCAGCAGAGTCTCTTCCTTGTGTTTCCCTTATTAGTCATTGCATGTTCCTGTGCATGAGATGATGAGGTATGCGTCATGGGATCTCTAAATGTACACTGAGTGACACATACTTAAAGTGTTTCTTTTACAATGTAAACGTGTTTCATGTGCTACACAAAACACGTAGCCTATGCTGAGGCACAAATACACAGAATCACTTTGTTTGGGCGGCAATTGGTTTTCTCGCTTCAAGGTGTACAATTAGCACACTAGCTGCCAATTACACCATTACATTGCCACATGGTGTAGGAAACCACATTCCTTTCTCCAACAAGGCGGGTCGTTTTAAATTGAGGACTTGGTGTTCACCAGTTACACTAAGCTTATTAAGCCATGGTCCCAGTCCAGGCATACACGACGCGTTCCCGTGCTCAGCCTCTGACATCTTCCTGTGTTCAATGGTGGCTACGTGATTGTCTCAGGCGCGCGGTCTAGAGGGCTGTCCCTATTGGTGGAGAGGATCAGAAGGAAGGCCCACCTAGTGATCGTTCGCAGATATCTCACGTTCAGACGATATTTGAATCAACTGTGCAATCGAAGTATAAGGGGACGCGTCAGATTTGTAAAAGGTAAGAACACTTTGCATGCATGTTTTTACTACGACACTTGGCGTCGTCGAGACATAACCGCATTTTGAGAGCATATATGATATTACTACCTTGTAACGGGATGATATTACAAAGGCATTGGAAACTACAACAAATATTTACAGCCTAAATCAAATATATCCGCTGGTATGTAAGTTGAATCTACAACAGTTGAATGAGAACACGATGAAGGATCGAAAGAACAATTGTTGCATTCATTGGTAATTGTAGACTGCTTCATTATTTGCTTTGAAGGGGTCTCAAAGGTGACACCTTGTGAGTGGTCGCAATTACGACATAATTCAATCAAAACTATAGCAGAAATGGTCGTTTGAATTGTCTGCCATAAATATATTTAGGCGATATGGACTTATATAGGCAAGGCCTATATAATACATTTTGTTGAAAAAGATCGTGTACTAGCCTACATCAAATATGATATATTCACACTTGATCCTACTTCAATGAAATACATATGATCCACATGAAACAAAATGTACAATAAAAACATATGGCAGCTGATTTTTTTTATACATCGGACGCTATTTAAAAGGCACGGGCTTACAGCGTACTCGCGGCCACTGAGAGTAATATCAGAAGTGAGTAATAATTAATGAGCGCGTGCACCATTAACCATTTCATTGAAATATTTTTCCTCTGAATATTTCATGCTTTGACGGTGAGGGGAACGCGCGAATAAAGCGTTTTACTATAATGGCTGGATTGTAGCCACTACAACCAGCCATAGGAGGCGTTGCTACTGTCGTCGTTGTCACAGCCAGGTCACTAATAGCTACTTGTGCAATAAGAAGCTTGACTGGAAAGTGACAGCTTTAGCGGTTTCTTCTGTGATACTTACGAACACACCCATTAAATAATCACTAGAATCAATAGATTCCCTTGGCCTCCTCAACGATCAGCTAGGATGTATTATGAGTGCTCATCACGGGTCCAACACATGTCTCCACAGCAGCTGGGCCAAGATGGATGTGTTTATGAAGGGGCTGTCTAAAGCGAAAGAAGGCATGGCGGTGGCCGCAGAGAAAACCAAGGAAGGCGTCGCGGTAGCGGCAGAGAAGACCAAAGAAGGAGTAATGTTTGTCGGTAAGATTCAGAATGTGTCCGAATTACGTGGATTCAACGCAATTCCAAGCACACCTACTGCTGGTATGTCGTGTTCGACAGCGATTGCTTCGGGGGTGAGGTAACGAATCAGCTGGAAGTACGCTCTAGCTCAAGCAGATACTTTATAGGTTCACTGTTAGTTGTAGTCTTCGTTCATTGGCTGGTAAAGGGGTGGGGTATTTCCCCCACCCCTGAACTAAACCGTCACGTTTCGCCTCCAAGTTGTAGAGCTCGAGATTCCACAATTAATTTACAGCGGTTTAATAGCCTGTCGCTCTTGAGTGTTTCATTCATAATGAAATCACTTAAAGTTAAATATCAAATACTAATAGATTGTTTACGAACAAATATTCCACCTCTTCATGTTCATATTACTTGGAAAGATGATTGCAGTCACATGTCATCGTTATGGGGCACTTGCAAGTGATTCCATGGCAAGTTCAGTACAAATGAAACCCTGCTGTAGTAGACTAGGCTATACTGTACTTGACATTGTCGAGGGGCTGATATCACAGGAAATGTGTTAGATGTTGCCCATGCTCTGATGACTTCCCTTCCCCCCTCTTCTCTTGTCTCTGTGCAGTAACTGGACATTGCCAAGGGGCTAATGTCTTCTTGATAGAATGCCGTAATGTAATATTTGTGTATTTATGTAAAACATAATGTATACTATAATTGCTTCATTTAACCTGCCACTTTTATCTTGATGAAACCAACACAAAGTTATTTGAATACTGCTAATCCAGTGCTTTGGGATCCAATACACACATTAATGTTTATTTCTGTATACCCTATTTATAGTCCCTGAGACATTAGGTCTCTTTTACATAGAAGCCCTATGAACGCTAGCATGATATGTAATAGCTGTGCTAACAAAATATAACAACAAAACAGACTGGAAAATGTGGGTTGGGGGGAGGGGGGGGGGAGTTTTAGTGCCACATGTCACTGACTCTATGGTTTCATGGTGACAGATTGTGGAGCAGGGACCCGAGTGATCCCCTCCTGAGGACCAGAGGGACACAGACGACATCCTATATGTTGTCCTCTGTTGGGCTGCCTAATTAGAAGCAGTCAGAGTCACAGAGACGCGGCTATTCATGGCACTGTGAACAATACCACAGCTCAGCTCCACCTTTGTCATCCTTTCAATGGCATGTGTGGAAATATGCCCTCAGCATCATTGTGTCTTAGCAAATATGCGTTTTTCAATACGCATGTCAATCGTGTCCCCTGTACAAGCCAAGCTCTCCTTTAATTGCATTCTTGAAATCATTTAGACTCAATCTTATACAGTTCATCAGTCTATTTACACATTGACAGTATTCTAGTCTTTTATACAGGTACTCAAAATGGGATATGATCCCACTCTATTTTTCTGCTGAATGGGAGACACATTGGTCTATTTCAGGCAACTGTCCCCGGCGAGATGGCATCCAATTAGCCTAGATATTAAGGACAGTGTCAGCCCCAGAAAGCATGTGAGCCTGCAGTCTCTACATGTGTAGGCCTGTTTCTCTCGGTGCTCCTCTGTCCAGAGTCCTCCTCTGTGGCTGGGAAAGGGAAAGGCCTCCCTCCCTCCCCGGGGCCTCTGTCTCCTCCTGCGTGTTGAGTGTGACGGAGGGTGGTGAGGGGGTGGGGGTGGCCCTAGAGAGCGTGGCTCGATCCGCCTCAAGGCCCCTGGTGGAGGAGGGGCGGGAAGGAGCTGATCCGTCTGACGCCGCACCTTTGACAGCTGCGCGCCGTCGCAGCGGCAGGCCACCCGCCCAGCTGAGCAGTCGGGCTCCCCAGCGAGAGGAAGGAACAGGCCCTCCGCCACCACTACCGCCATATGGCCGCAGGGTCGTCTGGGGGGGATGTGCGGGTGGGGGGGAATGCAGAGGGGCATGGAGGACATTGCTCATTCAGAAGAACACTTAATAGATCTGTATGGCAACGTATGGGCCTGTTGTTTCTGAAGGTGTGCTGTGATCAGTTTTGGAGGGGGGGTGCTGTAGTGGGACAATCATGTTAGACATCCTAAAGGTTTCATCGTGATTTCCCTTTGGAGGACGTCAATCATTTAGTTGAACCATGCATATATTTGGCACTAGATATACTGCCTCACCGTTATGTGTTTGGGACACTCGGGGGGGGGGGGGGGGGGGGGGGGGGCTTTGCGAAATCAGACCTCATGTGTAGTCCCTGTTTTGGGATTTGAGTGAGGATGCTCCTGTGAGAGGCTACTGCTCTGAGGAGCTCATTGTAACCCCCACACCCCCCGTCCCCCTGGGATGTCACGGTGAGGGGAGTACCCCACCTTGTTTCCAGAGAGAGTCTCCGGTTGGAGGGCTAGCTGGTCTCTTCTCCGGTCTGCCAGGGTCGTCAACCAGGGCGTACAGGATCTACTCTCTGCCTCATTTAACCAAGCCACTCCTTCAGTAGAAGCTTCTCTCAGATGAGCCTGTGGCTACCGGCGATGGCTCTCCGCTGTAGAAAGAGACGGTTTTAGCCTCCTTTCTCCTCCTATACCGGCTCTCCGTGGCCTGAGGGTGTCGTGAGCGATGTGGGACAGGAGAGACAGAGAGGATGACTAAGTAGGACCGGCCAGGACTGCAGAGCCGCACCCCCACGAGCGGGCGAGGCGCTGTGTTATGTAATGGAGTATGTCAAAGGTTACCAAGGATTTGACATTGATCTGTTACGGTTCAGAAAAACCATGGTAATAAATCTAGTAAAGGTTATGCTACCTAATATTACAAATGGCCAATGTTTAATCCATGGTTGTATCAAGAACGTGAGACTGGTAGCAATGCTTAGAAGCAGCTGTAACACAGGACAAGTATGGCAGGTAGCTTTGTAGTTGAACGACTTCTCCTGCTACCTTGTAATGCCTCAAGGAGGTCACCCTGAGCTCACGGTCTCTGTTGTACATCACTACTGATTCTACTTCATTCACTGTGGATCAGGATGCAACTCAGAGTTGTTATGACAGGGCTGGGACCTGCTGAGTTATATTCTCAATAACTCAGCACATCAGATCTTTGTTTGCAAGAAGCCTCAGTCCCAGGTCTGGAACTAACAACATAGTAAATCCTGCCCCAGACTCAGATGACTGTTCATCCTTCAACAGACCTCTATTCAACTGCAACTGCACTCTTAGTGTGAGGATTAAGCCCATTTTGAAAATTCATGTACCATGAAAGTGCTGTTAGGTACACTACAAGAAGACCCTCCACTTTACGCTACCATGGAGCTACAAAGCAATATCTATTGTAAAAAAAACATTGATACACAAAAATAGCTATGCAATTCAATTGCATGACGTTTAGCCAAACATCCTTGTATAGCGTGCTGCATGCAGTCTGTTTTCATATCATACTTGATAGATCACCTGTAAACGAAGTTCTCCATCATGCAGTTGAGCTGATTGTTTGTTTATAGTACAGGTGGTAACTGATCTTTCCTCTCTGTCTACAGGCACCAAGGCCAAAGACAGCGTTGGCTCTGGTAAGTCTACAGTGTCGTACTCTGACTAAGATGTCAGGTGTGTCGGAGGATAAGACGCTTAGGAAGTTAGCCAGCCTTGATTCGAAAATCAGAGTAGTAAGCCACTGGGTTATTGTTTACTGTTGTGTCTGCCGTTTGAGCCTAACAAGAAGAGACAGGGTAGTGTGTGTGTGTGTGTCTTTGTTAGACTGTTTGCATGCAAGTATTTCTATATATGGCTGCATCTGATTGCACTGATTTTTTTTTATCTTTGTGTGTGTGTGTGTGTGATAGGGGCTGAGAAAATGAAGGAGCAGGCCTCTAATTTTGGTGGAGCCATGGGGAACATAGCTGCTGCCACTGGCCTGGTGAAGAAGGACGAGTTCCCCACTGAAATGAACGTATGTCCAACACACGCACACGCACATAGAACACGCATCATCTCTCTAACCGACATTGATCTCCTGAGAGATGCATCTAATGGGCACAGCAATTCTCATGCTGTGGATGTCATCCATCTCTGCTTTCATATTTCCATTCACACCATGAGTGGGGTGGATGACAGAGCTGACTGGCCACTCACCATTGTAAGATGTACCCCCTGACGGATTTCAAAGACAGGAGACACAGAGAGGAGGGGGCAGAGGGCTGGGAAACACATTAAGGGCCCACAGTGTAAATGTCCAGGTAGCATTTATTGACCTTGCTGGTCTCTCAGTGGGACTATCATCTCTCCTCTCCCCCCTCCCCCACCGGCCCCCGGCTCCCCGGGTGACCTTGCCCAAAGTCATCACCTCCACGCTCAGCTGACTCTCAGTTCAAACACAGAAAGAAGAGGCAGGAGGAATTGTCATCCAGTGTTCTAGTATTGGGATTTCAATAGTGTAGATCACCCCCCAAAATACAACCCATGTTCAAGAAGAACATGAGGCCTAGACAGAGCTGAGGGTCACTAGCTCCCTCCAAGCCCACTTCTTTATGTTTGCCCACCAGTAGCTAGTTGACCATAGGATGATCTATTGAAAACGACAACAGCCACAGAGCTCTGGCGGTCGGTCACCTACCTGTGTGTCCGCTAACACCCTCCCCACCCCGCCCACGCCTCACCACACCACACCCCAACCCTCTCAACAGGAGAATCCCCCCGATAACTCACTAAGCTACTAATCTCTCCTGGCCTGTCTTAAGAAGCTTCTGGTGAGGGCTGCGTGGTCTGAACAACTAGCTCAGACAGAGAAAGCATGGTTTTACACATGCCAAGAGAGAGAGAGAGGGAGAGAGAGTGAGACAGAGAGAGAGAGAGAGAGAGAGACTGAGAGGGAGAAAGAGAGAGAGAGAGAGCCAGAGAGAGAGCCAGAGAGAGAGACAGAGAGAGAGACAGAGAGAGAGAGCCTTCACAGTGATTGATCTGAATATGTACACCAAGGCCAGACCAGCCTCTTTGAGCCCACTAGCTGATGTGCGCAGCAACTTTGCTTCCAGTCAGGGCTGATCTCACAGCCTCTGTGGGTGTGTGGTGCAAGTGGTGACAGTATGCTAGCTTTAATGGAGCACATTGGATTATGCTCAGTTCCTCTCTGACCTAATTGAATTAAATGGAGGGTTTAAAAATACCTTTGTTCTGACCCACTAGCATTATTCACAGGGCTGATGGTATGAGGTACTGTTCTAACCATCTGAGCTAAAGCCATTATTATGATTGCCCTGCACCATCCATCTTGGTGGCTCCAAGATAGCCAGATGCAATTAGATTAGTAAATCTTACACTTGTAAAGATGTGGATCATACAAATGTTGTGTGTTTCGTGTGCATGGTGCATGTCTATTGTGTGTGTGTGTGCATGGTGTGTGTGTGTGTGTGTGTGTGTGTGTGTGTGTGTGTGTGCATGGTGTATGTGTGTGTGTGTGCATGGTGTATGTGTGTGTGTGTGCATGGTGTATGTGTGTGTGTGTCAACAGCCTGAGGAGTATGGGCAGGAGGCCATGGAGGAGGCCCAGGGAAAGGCACTGATGGATCCAGAAGGAGGAACGTACGACGACACCCAGCAGGTAAGAACTCTGGGCTGACCTGGCCAGGCATTAGGATTGGTGGATTGGTTTTGACCATGTGTTAGGATTGGTGGATTGGTTTTGAAAATGTGTTAGGATTGGTAGATTGGTTTTGACCATGTGTTAGGATTGATTCAGTGGGTTTCACAACGTGTTAGGATTGGTTGTTTGAAAATGTCTGTGCGATAGGATCGAATGATTGAGTATGGATGTGCGACACATCCATAACCCCACCAGTTATTGCTGTAGATTCATGCCTGTAGTGTCTCTGCCATCTGTTCCTACTTCTCAGTCTGAACAGTAGCTAACAGCCTGAGGTTTGTAGAAAGAAAGGGTCGACAAGTGAATTGGAGAGTGTGTGTGTTTGTGTTTACATGGTGTGTGTGTATGTATGCATGTGTGTGTCTGTGTGTGTTTGTGTGTGTCCATGTGTCAGAGTCTGCGTGTTTATATGTCTTTGTGTTTGTGTGTGTGTTCATGTGTCTTTGTGTGTCTGTGTGTTTATGTGTGTGTGTGTCTGGGAGGGATGCTAGTCAGAGACACATGGTTATTTTTGGAAGGCATCTCTCAAGGGCAAGACGTACTCTACTGAGCTCATATCATTGAAACCTGAGTCCAGGCTAACGACTAATGAACCACCACACCATGACGGCCAGCCAGGAAGCAACTGTAGATCCTACACTACCGACACGAAACATCACGCTTTCTCAAAGAAAAATCTAATATCCTGTTTCTATTATTGCTTTTTGAAATGTATTTGGCAAGAAGATATCCGTTAGGTGTGTCTGTTGCGTGTGTCTGTCCATTATTGAGTGTGTTAATACACTGCTCAGATTTGAGACCATTGAGTTAGAGTGGTGTGCTGTTCACTTGGTTTCAAACCCTGCTTGTGGACAGGGTGTGCAAACACTCCTCCAGTAGACACCACTGTTCTGCACAATATATATTTAATGTATTGAGCCATTAGATGTGGTGTTTCTCTCCACAAAGTGCTGCCATTTCCTCCCTCAAGATTGGAATCTTCCAATCAATGGCAGAGAAAAAGGCTATTTGAGCTGGAGATGCAAATGACTCCTGAATCGTTACGCCGTGTAGCATCGTATTTCACACAGGCAGTAATGTCTGCTCCATCCCTCCTGTTCCTCCTCCCCTCCATCTCTCCAGCTCTCCTCCCCCTCTGTCTCTCCCCTCCCCCTACCCATGCACAAGCAGTGTGCTCGCGCTGCCCGAATGGGTGTGGTGGTGACACGCCGTATGTTGCAGTGCATTGTGGGTAGAGCCAGGTCTTCCCTGCATTGATGTGAATATGGAGGCTCCCAGCTGTAGAAAAAAATCCACTTCCTCTCCTATTGCAAAGCCACAGGGGAGGAAAATACAATGCGTCCAGAAGTAATCGCATTCCTTTGTTCTGAATAAACACCCCAAAGCCATTGTGTATCATATCGGTGACTGACACCAGCGTGTTAATAGGGGCTAGTAAGAAGATGTGTGTATGCCAAGGCATGTCCTTGGAACTGGTGTTGCTGTGGTGCAGCTCGATCCTGCCCTCTAGTGGCCAACGTGATACATTGACGCAGCAGCCAAATAATGGCTGAACGTTTGCCACGGTGTGGAATAATTTTGAAAAAATGATTCCGAAAATAGACAGTTGAGCTATTATTCCCGATATATAAAAGTATATTATCTTTTGGTCATGGTGTGATCTTTGGATGTGGAACCTCCCCTCCTATCACGTTTCACTAGATGCTGAGTGTGGTTCTCATCGTGGTGTTCCTCTCTTGACAGGAGCAGACCCAGGACTACGAGCCAGAAGCATAAGTCCACCCATTCCATGTTTGCGTCTAACCAGAAGCACAATACGTTTCTACCAATATCAAGGACAAGCGCTGAAACTACCACAATAAAAACCCTGTTGCAAAAAAGTACAAAAAACTAACAAACATACGACAAGCATTCCCAGAGAATAATAATGTTCTTCCTCCAAGACAGATCTTTTATTATGATACTTAATGTAAATGTCATGTTACTTCTGTAATGTGTTGGGTGTAGGTATCTATAGAGATGTGCGCTCGTCCTCGGTCTAACTTCCTTGAATCCCTCCCAACGAAGTGAGACCAGGGCCAGGCTTGTGACTTTGTACTTGTGTGTATCTGTATTCATAAATGTGCGATAGATGTATGTCATTTTCCAACAAGATGTTGGGAATGGAAAAAAAGTCAGTTTGAAAGCAGATATGATTCCAATAATATCCTCTAAGTGTATACAATGCCTGTTTGTGGGTTTCTCTTTTGCATTTATTTTGAAAGCAAGTTATTTATTTAAAGTTTTTCAAGTAAAGGTTTTATACATTGTGTCTTTATAGTTGCTTGTGAAATCATTCCAGTGAACTATCTGTTAGAAATGGATACATGTTTGTGTGTGCGTGTGTTTGTGTGAAGATTTTAACAAGTTAAAGTCAGTATAATATGTCTTGAAATCATAATGGTTGTCAGATCAATATGTGCTTTAAAATGCAGGAATTGTCAATATATTTATGTGTCAACTCAGACAACAAATCCTCTGTAAATAAAAAGTGAGAGTAAAGAAAACAACCTGTTTGTTTGTTAGTTTATTTTATATATACTTTCCTTTTTTACTTACTTTTTCTTGTTCTTTCTCTCTCTCCCTCTCCCTCTCTCTCTCTCTCTCTCTCTCTCTCTCTCTCTCTCTCTTCCTCTCCCTCTCTCTCTCTCTCTCTCTCTCTCTCTCTTCCTCTCCCTCTCTCTCTCTCTCTCTCTCTCTCTCTCTCTCTTCCTCTCCTCTCTCTCTCTCTCTCTCTCTCTCTCTCTCTCTCTCTCTCTCTCTCTCTCTCTCTCTCTCTCTCTTCCTCTCCCTCTCCCTCTCTCTCTCTCTCTCTCTCTCTCTCTTCCTCTCCCTCTCTCTCTCTCTCTCCCTCTCCCTCTCCCTCTCTCTCTCTCTCTCTCTCTCTCTCTCTCTCTCTCTCTCTCTCTCTCTCTCTCTTCCTCTCCCTCTCTCTCTCTCACACACACAAACACCCAGGATGTTGGAGTGGGCCTGTCTGCCGAGGGGATGTGTAGAATGTGCTGAGGTGGTCTGAGGGGAGGAGGGAGAGCATTGTCCCCGTGCCAGGTCTGTGCCATAGCTGGGATGCCTGTCTGATCTTCCCTCTGTGGCAGGGTTTTGTCTGGCTAATCCAGCTGGCGTGTGCAAACCTGGGAGGTGTCCGACCTAAACAGAGGGTACTAAATTGCCTCTCCTCCCACCACAAGTCCAGCCTGTGTCCAGCCTCCGGTAGAACACAGGCAGCGACCACAGCCATGGCCTCGTTCAAGAAGTCTTTTGATGGACTGAAAAGCACTACGCAGTCAGCGACGAAAGGCGTGACAGAGAGTGCAGGTAGAGTAACATGACCTGGAAAAGACTTGGTGGTAAGAGTGGTATTCAAAGAAATGTGGACAATGTGCGCTGTATGAGTTGCATGGATCTGAATCTTGTGTGACGGTGGTGTGAATGTAAATCCTGTATATGATTGATGGTTTGAATTGAAATTGTCTGTGTCTGGTGCGAATAGGAATCGTTGGAATCTGAATCAGGAGTGACTTGTGTGAGCATGAATCCCGTGTGACTCTGTTGCGAAAATGAATCATGTGAATGAAGTGCCATGAATCCCACGTGTGATGTGCTTGCAGTCCAGGCAGCTCAGGACGCCGTGCAGCAGGTGGCAGAGTCTTCCAAGGAGACCACCCACACAGGTAAAGAACCACGCTGATCTGAGACCTGCAGCTAATTACTGACGATGTGCAACACCAGTACAAAAAATGGATCTGAGCACACACACACACTGAAAGCTTCAGGTCTTTTTTATGAGTGAAAATGCCCCCCCGCCCATGAAAAGGGATTACACCTGTTAGCGTTACAAATGTGACAAATGTCTACCGGGATTCCAGAGGCGTTTGTGGTGAGATCATGCGATGTTGTAATAAGAACACGTGTCCTACTGGTTAATAACCCCCCTGTGTGTCTCCTGACCCGCCCAGCTGCCCAGGAGGCCAGCAGACAGACACAGACAACCATTGGAACTGCTGCAGACAAAGCCACCGACACCATCAAGGAGTTCGGACAGAAACTGGGGACCAAATAGCTTCCAGAGAGGACACACATGGACACACGTGTACACACATAGATACACATAGATGCACACACGCAAGCACATATTTGTGCACTCTATGCCAATTATTGTGCACAGAAGTGCACACACACACACACCTAAAAAGTATGTCTGGTTTTAGATGTGAGTCTGGCGACGTTGATGGAGGAAAGACGTGTGTGAGGATGGGAAAGAAATCATCCCTGTGACTGTGACACAGAGGACCCATTCCATTACTGACATCTCTGACTCGACACCCGTTTTCCCACTTGCCTCATTATCAAGTGTTAAATCTGAAACTGCAATTCCAAATTGCAATATCTAATTGATCCACAATAAACATAGATATTCTCTTGTTCGAGGTGTTCCTTTTTAAACGTTACACACAGAGCGTGACGGAAAGAGCTCTCAAACTGGGCCAATGTCATACCTCCGTTTTTGACAGACAAAAAAAGAAAACCAGCGCTGACAGACATGATACAGTCCATTTAGCACGACACATTCAAATTGTCTGTGTTGGATGAGAAACTGTGATTGAATCTAAAGAGAAAGAATATGAAGGTACAAATGACAGTCAATGAAGATGGGCAACAAATAAATCAGTTAGCGTGAGACAAATAATTAGCATTCCTGCTGAGGGCAGTTTATCAGTGAAGCACCATCACCATAACCATCCCTGCAATGATACAGACTGGAGTGTTCAGCACGGCTCCAGATCTCTGTTCTATCACAACAGTTTACCTTGGCCCTCGCCAGCTCACCTCCCTACATCACACTAGCGGTTGCTAGGAAACAGAACTCAGAGACGACCAGGGATTGGTGGAGGCCTTGGAAATGATGGTGAGAACTCTATCGGCAGAACGCAATGTTCTGGCCAAGCCAACACTCGCTCGGAGCTGCTGAAGAAGACGTCAGAAACGGGGAAAATAAAGGATCAAAAGCTTCCTAGACAATTTCACAACAACATGTGTAGAAATATGATAGCTATGTGCAACCCATTTCACAAAATCCACTTGACACACCAATGACACAAAACTGTGCACTGTTGTTTGGGGTTTTGTAGAGAAGCTTGTGTGCGTGGGTGATGACATAGGCTACAGAATATTCATCCCTCCAAGGCTCTCCCCCACCAGATTCCCCATGAGCATGGTGTTTAGTGTGTTTTCACACACACACACACACATATTCAAACACACACATGCATGCACGCAAACTAATGCACACACAAACTCACACACACACTTTTACACACACACACACGCACACGCACCACAGTGGTATTCATGCATGTCCACACATACTGTATGAATGCCGATTTCACACGCACATTCCTTTTTAAAAAACGGTGACATTATCCCATCCCTTCTTGAAAGCATTGGGCCCAATGTTCGAGCACTTTGTGAACCATTTCCATCACCAAGTATACACAAGCAAACACGCACACATGAATGCACGCACATTTATACACATGCACACACATATGTACACACACATGAATGCACACACACACACACACACACACACTGTGTCTTCGTATCGTTTGGTCTCCCAAGACGAAAGCCCCATCTCTCTCTATATGTTTTTGCAATGATATGTTTCTATCCCCTTAGTCCATGCCTCTACAGATACATACAGAGTGTGAATGCAGCCGTTCACCAGTGTGGCCAACACTGCCGGAAGTGTTGGCTTTATTGATCAGACACATCCAAGTCACCAGCCCAGGTTTCCCCTGTATGCTGGGGTATTTATATAATCTATAGATTGTCCCTACAGGGTTAACTTGTTTCTTTTAATCGTGTAGCACAATCATACTCCAAAACTATAGTGTTGCTATGAGAACTTGACATTAATTACTATCATTTGCTGTTGATGAGAGCGGGAGGCAGAGAGACTTTTTCATCACCATTACCTTTCACTGCCAGAAACCCACAGCGGTTTCCAAGGAAACTGGAATCCTGAATCTTTTCAATACTCCCAGGCACAGCATCAACCCAAGGATTGCCTTTTACACAAAGATTGTTCCAGAAACTAAACCTGTAGCTACAATCAACAGCCATCAACAGGAGAGAGAGAGGCACAGAGAGAAGAGAGAGAGAGAGAGAGAGAGAGAGAGAGGGAGAGAGGGAGAGAGAGAGAAGAGACAGTGAGACAGACAGAGAAAAATAGAGGGACAAAGATACGTGTTGATTTACAGATAGATGTCTAACGGACGTTAATCTCAAGGCTCTCACTGTAACATGGACGGACTTCATATTTGGTTTGAGTGTTGAGGTATGTATCATTTCAGCGTTTAATTGTGTGGCGTCCAAAAAATAGATCCAATGTTGTCTTTGTCCAGTGCATGTGTACCAAAAATCATGTTTCGGCTGCATTACTTTTGAGGCTGTAATGATACAGTTTAATTAGACTGTTCCAGGTTATGTACATGTTACATTTAGCTCACACCTAAAACACATGGAATCTAATGATGTGATATTTTACAGTACGTGCTAGACGATAATGCCAGTCGCAGGGTGTTATTTTGGATGTGTACCTACTCAACTGACAGAAGGCTTCTGCTACTTTCTAAACAACACTGGAGCCTTGATATCAGCTTAAACTGTTCTGAAATATGAAGCATTATGCAAATAGAAATGTGTGTGATGGCAGGTAATCATTGTGCTCGTTCACACTGAACACAGCAGCTCAACACAGGGTGCCTTCAGACTAGTCGTGACGTGACACACACGTAGGCATCGAGAAAGACGCTGAGATGTAGATTTGGCAAAACAATGACGCTTTTTCTCCCTCGCTCTCATTCGATGTCGTCACATGTCACCATTCGGATCGTGTTGACATCGTGTCTGTTGTCATAGTGAAGTGGTCCAAACCAAGTGCCCGCGTGTCGTGTTGTGTTTGTGTGCAGGTGAGCGTGGGTTGAGTCAGCGGGGATGGGAAGCCTCAAAGACGAGACGAGGAGTCCAGCTGAAGCCCTCCTTGAACCTGAGCCGGGAGAGGACCCCAGCTCTCCCAGCGCTTCCTGTGCTCCCCGTGGAGATTTCTGGAGCGCTTGCGACATCACCATCACCCCTGCTCCTGAGGAAGTCCCAGACCTGGACTGTGGCTGCGTGGAGGACGTCACTCAGACCAGCAGTGGCCCAGCAGCAGAGCAGCCTGAGGCGGGACCTCCAGACTCGGCGGTGGAGCTGCCAACCCCAGCAGACACCACGGAGGCAGGGGAACCAGGCAGCCCCCGGGCATCTCTGGAACAGCTCCCCGAGACCGACGCCTCACACACGGACAGAGACAGTCAGAAGGAGACCTTCCATTGCACCACGAAGAAACAGAGGAGCCAGGAGAGAGACACCGAGGCAGAGAGAGAGAAGGTGGTGGGGGGGTCGTCAGGAGAGCACCAGGTCCCTGGATCTCCAGCCAGACTGCAGCACATCCAGACCCAGGTCAGTCTGGAGGTGGTCCAGTGTCACTCTGTGGCCACCAGCCCCATGACCCCCCCTGAGGGGGCCGGCGCCTTCCACTTCCTGTACTCCTCCACCAAGCTGGGGGCCGTTGACGTGGAGACCGGGGGCGTTGAGATGCATGCGGGTCGAAAGGTGGAGTACCGCTCTGTCGCCACGGCTCCCATGACCCCCAGGACGCCCACCATCCTCGCCTTCCCAGAAGCCAGCGAGAGAGAGCGAGTGCAGACGGAGGAGAGGAGAGTGGAGGAGGGGGCGGAGGGGAAGGCAGAAGGGGAGAAGATCAAGCGTGTGTCTGAATGGGAGACGAGCCACATGGAGATGTATCCTCACCTGCACTTAGCTCCTGCCGCCAAATGCACCACTCCGAAAAAGGTGACCAAACAGACTGCCTCGAATTCCGACCCGCCGTCAGATACCTCGGTGAACTGCCCCCAAACCGAGGCGGTGGATTCCAACGGATGTTGCGACTTCAGTGTTGAAGACCCTGCGGAGGAGGAGCAACATCAACACCTGCAGAGGATGGGAACCATGGATCAAGATATCACCATCCTGGTGACCCACCATGACAGCCCTGAGGACCAGGAGGAGGCGAAGGAGGAAGAGGGAGGGGCAGGACAGCAGACTGTCTCTGCCGAACCTGACCTGTGGAGGGTAGATGAACATGGGGAGCTGAACGCTGAAGACAGTCCCACGGAGGTTAACAGTGCAGTGGTTGGCATAGTAACGACAGAGCAGGCAGCTACAGGAACCGGGGAAGCAATGATAATCAATGAGACAAGGAAAACCCCACCAACAGACGAGAACAACACTCTCCAGAAAGAGAAGGCCTTCCCTAACTCAAGTGGAAACATCCAAACAGACAAAGAGCATGTGGTGCTGCAGTCCCCAAATCAAAATGAATCTTCAGAGCAAGCAGAAGGCAAAGGGATTAAGAAGACAGCATGTTCCAGTGAGGGCACAGGGCCAGGTGCTAGACTGCAGAGGCTTGACCAGGTCCCTGGATCTCCAGCCAGACTGCAGCACATCCAGACCCAGGTCAGTCTGGAGGTGGTCCAGTGTCATTCTGTGGCCACCAGCCCCATGACCCCCCCTGAGGGGGCCGGCGCCTTCCACTTCCTGTACTCCTCCACCAATCTGGGGGCTGTTGACATGGAGACCGGGGGCGTTGAGATGCATGCGGGTCGAAAGGTGGAGTACCGCTCTGTCGCCACGGCTCCCATGACCCCCAGGACGCCCACCACCCTCGCCTTCCCAGAAATCAGCGAGAGAGAGCGAGTGCAGACGGAGGAGAGGAGAGTGGAGGAGGGGGCAGAGGGGAAGGCAGAAGGGGAAAGAAATAAGGGGGAAATGGAAGTAAAAGAGTGGGGGTCAGAGGAGGAGAAAAAAGAAAAGGCAGATGAGGGATCTGAAAAGGAGGCACAGAAGGAAGGAAAAGAAAGAATCAATTTCCAAACAAAAGAGAAAACTGACGGCAAAGAGGACGTAACTGGAGTGAAAGAGAAGGTGAATGAGACGTCAAAGGATAAAAAGGGAGAGAAAGAGGGAGAGAAAGAGGGAGAGCCAGCAGAGAACAAGACAGTGAAGAAAGAGGAAGAGAAAGAGGGAGAGAAAGAGGGAGAGAAAGAGAGAGAGAAAGAGGGAGAGAAAGAGAGAGAGAAAAAGGAAGAGAAAGAGGGAGAGAAAGAGAGAGAGAAAGAGAGAGAGAAAGAGGGAGAGAAAGAGAGAGAGAAAGAGAGAGAGAAAGAGGGAGAGGGAGAGAAAGAGGGAGAGAAAGAGAGAGAGAAAGAGAAAGAGGGAGAGAAAGAGAAAGAGGGAGAGAAAGTGGGAGAGAAAGAGAGAGAGAAAGAGGGAGAGAAAGAGAGAGAGAAAGAGAAAGAGGGAGAGAAAGAGGGAGAGAAAGTGGGAGAGAAAGTGGGCGAGAAAGAGGGAGAGAAAGAGAGAGAGAAAGAGAAAGAGGGAGAGAAAGAGGGAGAGAAAGTGGGAGAGAAAGTGGGCGAGAAAGAGGGAGAGCCAGGAGGAGAGCAGGAGAAATCAGAGAAGCCAGCAGAGCAGAAGTCCGAGGAGAACTCGGAGGAGCTGGTGCAGGAGGTGTGCTGGGACGAGAAGGGGATGACCTGGGAGGTGTACGGAGCCGTGGTGGAGGTGGCCGTGTTGGGCTCGGCCATCCAGAAGCACCTGGAGAAGCAGGTGAAGAAACACAAGAAGCAGCCGTCCTCCGCCCTGCCTCCCCCTCCCCCTCTCAGCCCCTCCGCCACTCCCCTCCCCGCCACGCCACCTCCCGCCGGAGGCCCCGGCCAGGGGGAAGAGGGGAAAAGCAGGGCAGGGAGGAGGGGGGGGGCGAAGAGGGGCCGCCAGAGGCGCAACCCTTTCCGCCTGCTGTTGCAGAACATGCAGCAGCCTCACTGCTGCTCCAGAGCCCACGCCGCCGAGTGACTCTGAGGAGAGAGGAGAGCACAGGCTAGCAGCATCGTCACACACCCTCCTCCTCAGACACAGTTCCTGGGATCAGGTCATTACAACTGACTGCAGGTGTAGCACGCTATCTCAAGAGAAGGTTTACAGCTCAGGCTAGCTGACTCTAAAGATGTCTGACCAAAGGTAGGAGAAGAATCAATCCGTTTTTAATAGTGTACAGTCCACGTGACGGGGAGGAGGTTTGAGAGCGTCAAAGAGCACCATGCCATGGTCATTCATTGCAATCGACTTATAACTCTTTGTTTGATCGACTTCAAATCAGGAACTCAGAAAGACAGTTACAGACAGGGACAGAAAGGTGACTTCATTTGATTGTGTTTATCTGTGTTTCTTCTAAACGTTTTCACTTACTTTGAGCTACAGAAATGAACTTTCTCATTTCAGATGCTTCTCATTGCGCTCTGAAAGTTTGCATGCAGCTGCATGTCCATCGATCATGTCTTTCCTGTTGAAAGGTAGACAAAGAAGTACTTGGTGTGGGTTCAGTCTTTAGTCCTCACAGATCTAGTATTGAAGAGATTAAGGGGTGTTTGTGTGTGCGTTCCTGGAGAATGACAATCTGTCACTGAACAGACCTGGCAACCTTTTCACAATCTCAGTCAGATCAGGTCATGTTTTGGAGAGGGTTTGATGATGCACAGTGTAAACATGAGAGGCACCTTCTAGCCACAAAACAGTGCATTTTAGATGTCCTGTTTCAAATCATTTTGGTACAGTGTGTGGCTATCGTGTTTCATACTAAAATGTGAGTGTGTTATTGTGATACAGATACATTTTATAAGGTGTTTATTGGCAATCGAACAATCATGGTAATGTTCTTGAGAAATAACAATCACAACAAAGTTACACAATCATTATGTTTTTTATTTTATTTATTATTATTGTGGTCACTTGTGGCTGATTGGCTAATTGTGAAGTGAAATAATTCTTAATACCTGTATGTGTACATCATTTCTGTTTAAGTTGTGTCGATCTTTCTGTGGTGTTTCATGTGTTAATAATTTGGAAATGCACATGTAGAGAAAACCTGTTTATTCAATTGCACTTGCCCTACATATATTCAAATATGTATATATAGATATCTAGGCCAATTTTATACCGAATTAAACACAGGAAAGTGGTTTGCAAGGTCGTTTAGAACTGTCTCAGGCCCCAAGAACAGGAATATCTTAGAAATAAGCACTCTTTTGCTGAACGTTTGGCCAGTCTGTATTTTTTTTTTTTACACAATGGAAATACATTTAATGTTATGTTTATTTCATTCTTGTATTCCAATTGCTTTTGAGAGCAAAAAGTAATTTATCACAAAATTCTAATACAGAGACTAAATTAAACATTTGTATCATTACAAGATGGTGCCAGATGTTTGCATTGTTTTCAATGCAAAAAAAAGACAAAAAGAAGAAGACAATTATAAAAACAGACACTGGAAATCAAAATGTATTCAAAAACTGTATCAGACATTTGTAAAACAATAAAGAAACTCACATGTGCAGCTTAACTTTTCATTTTGTTTGCTTTCCGCAAAATACTTTAAACCTTTCAATTGCTTCTTACTGCATCAACAGTTTGACTGTTATTGTTAAGAGAAATTATGACTTCAAAAAGACAGCTTGGCAAATCAATTAATCTAATAATGTTGTACAATAAGTTAGTGATGCAAGATTGCTGTAAAATAATCAGAGCAAATGCTAAATAAATGACAAAATCATTTTCATAGAACCTGAAGTGAATTCATAAAAAAGACAGACTAAGATGTAATAGTATTGTAAAGCCGTCTTTTTGAGAGAGTTCATTGTGGAGTGGCTTATCCCTGCCAGTGTTCACAGTCTGTTGACTGCGTAACTGTGTTACAGGTCGGTAGTGCTGAAGGCTGGGTTGGTGAAGGTGAGGAGAGGACTGTCGGCGTCTCTCCTCTTTCCTCGCTCGGCCAATGCTGCCCCTAGAGGTTCAATATCATCCTGCACATAGTTGTCCTCATCCTCCTCCTTTATAATCTGGGCACACACACACACACAAACACGGTCAGTCTCACACAGATGGACATTTCATATCCACACAGCTGCTAAGGATTGTGGGTATCATGGACAGGGGGTGTACACAAAGAGATGTGTGATGAGGCTGTACCGTCATAGGCATCGGGTCCTGCTCACAATAGCTCATGTCCAACGAATTGAGACTTTCATGAGGAAAAAAAGGAGGGGAAAAAAGGCTCAATTAGAAAAACAGGAAGGCTTTACACGTTACAGTAATGTTGTGGTTTGTTTTCAATTCTATCATAAATCATAAGAATCGCATACAAGATCATTACAAGTAGATACATTCGTTGAAATTGTATTGCTCCCTTAAGAAGAAGAAAACGGTTTTGCTCATGGTCACAGAAGGGACAACTGTGTGGAACAAAATGGAGGTTGGGTGAAAAGTCACTTAGTGTCTGCCAGTTCTCCATCTCACCACAGAAGCCATGCTGTTGGGTCTTACTGTGACAGAATGTTAAACTGGAATGTGTCCCGTTCAGCGACCTCCATAACCATGGTGTGGATCTGCCAGTTTTAATCACTGCATGCAGGCTGTAAATATGTAAGCAGTTCTCTCCCTGTGTGTGTGTGTGAGTGTATGTTTGTAAATATGAATGTGTTTATGTGTTTTTGTTAATGTGTACGTATGTATGTATGTATGTATGTATGTCTGTGTGTGTGTGTGCTTGTGCAGTTTGTACCTGACTCTGTCAGAACTGGTCCCCTCCTCGTCGAAGCCCAGGTCGGTGGTAGAATCTAGGTTGAGGTTGAGCACGGGGTTGGCTCTGGTGACAAACACACACAGTCAGGTCCACACACTGAGGTTGTGATAATGATCCTCATCACCGTAGAATACAGTAGGATACTGATACAGAGGATTCTAGAAGGTTCTTAACCCTAAACTGCTAGAATCTCTGTCCTCACCCCTCCATGGTGTACTTGTTGGTTCCAGGGACCACAGGCCCAGTCTTCTGGTTCTCATTGGCAGACAAGGCAGCAGCAGATTTCATGGCCTTCGCTGCCTTCAGCTTGGTCTGGTAGCTAGGACAGAGCCCTCAGTAAGTTAGAAAAGCAGTCACATGTAGGTCAGAAGTGGCTGACTGTCTGACTGACTGATGGTCTGACTGACTGTCTGACTGACCTCCTTCGCATGCACACCAGGGATGTTGTCAAAACAACCAGGACAATGATAAGGCCCGCCACCAGGCCCAGTAGGCCAAAGAGAAACGGGTCGAACTTCTTGGCGTCCTGGACTCCTGTCCCCTGAGATGTGGCAGGAAGGACACAGGCTGAGACAGGAAGTGGCATCACACACACACTGTCACACCAGAAGGGTCAGACAGGTTCTTCTTAAGGCAGACCCGGCAGTGTTCAGTGTTCTGGACTCATTTAAACATCAAGCGATTCAAATCTATGAGTTTATCCATCAACAAGGATGGACTATGAGTAAAGGATCGGCTGAATGTCTAATGAAATGAGAAGTGCTATGAATCTATGAGCTTACTATGTGTTTGAGACCATACTGACTGAGGATGACTGCGTGCTCAGGGACAGACAGCATGTTTTCCACAGTGGTAGACTTAAGGGCGGTCCCGTTGGGATACACAAAATACACCTCCATGATAGTGTCCCCTGCAGCCCTGGAGAAAGATATAGCATACTGTCAGGAGACATACATACACACACACACACACTCTTTAATGAGGAAATCTTAAAATTCAGCAAGCTGAAGAAGATGTACAACGAAATGATTTTTTTTTTTTTATATTATTTAGCTTCATTGTAAAAAAGGTGCAATTTTCCTGAACCTCGAACACAGACCTTGAAGAGGTTATCTCTTCCTTAATGGTGAACACCTGAACAGCTGCTTTTGTGGCAGCTGTGAGAGCGCTGAAACAACAAAATTACAAATATAAATTGGGGTCTTCATCCACAGTTGAAGTCAGTCAGCAGCATTGCAAAAGCTTTTACAAAGACAGTCATGATAATACCAGAACAAAGTGCATCAATTTGAGTTGTATCCTTTTACAGATACATAGTACAGTATTCGGATAGTTCACAACCACTCTAAGGTTGAGTTAGCATGCTTAGTGTTTAAATTGTACTCTACTGTAAGGTAATGTGACAGTCTAAAGAGGAAAACTTGTATTCTCACATCTTAATCGGGTTGATGTTTTCATTGACATAAGCCAACGAAGTACTGAATCGAAGTTCGATCTTCAAAGATATATCAATTGTGAAAATCTGGAAAAAGAAGCAGCTTATCAGGGAGAGAGCAAATATACATGTGTGTGTGTGAGAGAGAGAAGAGTGTGTGTGTGTGTGTGTGTGTGTGTGTGTGTGTGTGGGTGTGTGTGTGTGTGTGTGTGTGTGTGTGTGTGTGAGAGAGAGAGAGAGAGAGAGAGAGAGAGAGAGAGAGAGAGAGAGAGAGAGAGAGAGAGAGAGAGAGAGAGAGAGAGAGAGAGAGAGAGAGAGAGAGAGAGAGACACAGACAGAGAGAGAGAGAGAGAGAGAGAGAGAGAGAGAGAGAGAGAGAGAGAGAGAGAGAGAGAGAGAGAGAGGGAGAGTGACAAGTAGGCAGATATGAAGGAAAAGACAAAATAGGAAGAGAATAAGGAGACACATAACATAGCTGTGTCTCAGGGGAGCTCACCTCTAAAACGGTGTCAGTGGACAGTTTCCCACTGTCAGTAGCTGACACAGTTACCAAGTACTTCCCCCTAAGCTCAATGTCAAGCGCCTGGAGAGACCTGTGTGGTTCAAATGGTTGTCATTCACTCGCATGTTGCTTTGCTGTATCTTTGCAGTGTCTTTCCTGACTTTCATAAGACTTACTCAGTTGGCGTTTATCCGTTAAACATGTGTTCATGATATGGTATTGTATTTGTATTGTTGGACACTTACTGAATAATTCCAACAAAGATGTCCCCTTCCTGTGTTGTGCGGGCTCCAAAAAGGTTGATCATGGGGGTTATGTGATTGTTCAAGTCCAGGAATTTCACATCTGTTACCTCGAAGGTCATTTGTTTATTGATTCCAGAATCCCGATCACTTGCCTGTTTTGGGAAAGAGAAACTTCAATTCATATCTAGTCCGCAAGACAGATATGCAATGAATGTGTTTCAAACATATACTCACAGTAACCTCTGCGACCGTGGTGCCTTTGTTAGCGCTCTCTGACACTATAACTGTAGGGCCAAAAGGTTTGGTTAACACACTGTGAAACCCAACATACCAAATGCAATTGTTTAATGTGTTTAAAAAAGTTAAAATAAAAACTGAATAATTATACAGTAAAACAGATAAACAGTTATAATTGATAAATCAGTCATTGTAAAACAGTAAATACATCATACGTCTGATAAATTGCAAAATTACAAATGGAATTTCCACCTAAATCCATAAATGGTGGATTACCATGGTAATCCAAAACGGTGTTGTAAGATGACTTACCTAAAACACTGTCTGATTCTATAAACTCTGGGGCATTGTCATTGATGTCTAAAATATTGACCACCATGTTTCCTGAAATACAAGAACAGTGTATGTGTATACATGCATGTAAAGAACTTCATACATTTGTTGTAAACAGTACATATAAATAGAAAAATGGCGAACGGATATATATCAATGAACACCTCCTTTTTTTTTACTCTATGAACAAATCTCGGGCTGACCAGTAGTGATGCTGCTGTTGTCTCCTTGCTCTGTGTAAACATCCACCACCTGGGCTTCTATCAACACCTCCTGACAGCTCTCGTAGTCAATCACAAAGTCCTCGCTGAGCATGATCTCCCCCGAGGGCTCCAGGGTGAACCAGTCCTCCTTGCAGGGGCCCAGAACGCCCAGGCAGCGACACTGGGTGGACACCAGCTGGTACACCAGAGAGTGGTTGGTGTCCGGGTCCATCGCATTGAACCTCCCCAAAGCCTCGGTGTAGGTGGTGTTCTCTTTGACGCTGAGGGGCACGGAGGGTTTGAACACGGGCCTCTCGTCGTTGACGTCATCCACGATCACCTCCACCATCACAGTGGCTGTAAGCAGGCCCAGGTCTTCCGCCCTCACCCGCAATGAGTAGGACTTGTGGATGCTTTCGTAGTCCAGCTGGACGTCCGGATCGACGAAAATGCTGCCTTTGTAGACTCCGTCTGCCTGCGCTTCTGTCTTGATGATGAAGCTGCCGAAGCTGCCGTCGAGGATGCTGAAGGAGATCCGGTTGTTTTCCCTGGTTTGGTCGTGATCCTCAGCCAGGACAGAGCCAACAAACACACCTGTTCATGGAAAGAAACCAATTCAGCAGGCAAAGTTCTGGCCTGCTCCCAGAGCATGGGGCTGGTTTCGGATGTTCATTTGGTAAAGACACATGTAAATGTTGGGTTCCAACAAACGAATCAGTCTGTACCTTTCATTCCTTCATCGACTGTGAATTCATATGAAGTTTCATTAAACATTGGAGAGTTGTCATTTATGTCCTGAAATCCCAAGCAAAAGAGTGTACACCTCTTGAAGTTTCAATATAGACATTTTACTATCGTTATTTCACAAGAGAAACCATACGAACTAAACCTTTTTCGCATCTTCTTAACATGATCACCATTGACATCACAATATTAGAATATACGGTAATTCAATAGATGATTTAACAGAGCAGTGTTAGGTCGTGGTTATGTATCATACTGTGTGTGTGGTCCTTCGGTGGACTCACCTCCACATTGATGAGAACTCTGACCCGGGTTGACAGTGCTGGCACACCCAGGTCAGTAGCTGTCACATTCAGCTCAATCTTCCCATTCAGGTCTGGATCAATAGATTCCCGATCCAGCAATCCGTTGTTCTTCAGTACGCCGGTGTTGGGATCGATGGTGAAGTTACCACTGTACTCACTGTTTACAATACCAAACTGGATCTGGCTGTTGGGCAAGTCTGCATCATCTGCATCAGTAGCCTGACATGGTTTAAAAACAGAGCCATGCATGAACATCCAGAAAATTCATTCTGAAGCTCTGTCACCTCAAAATAACAAACCACTGCAGTTATCTAATCTTGAACTCAAAGCTTATTGCTGAATAAACTACAAAAATGCCAAATTTGCTCACTCAAGGCAATGTAGAAATGGAAACTACTTTCTCAGATAGATATGCATTACATAGAATCCTTAAGAGGATTTACGGGAGAATTGAAAACCCTTACGGAATTTCTTGGAACTTAGAACTACAACATGTAAAGGGTTTCAACAGTTATTTTACCTGAGGTTTCTTTCACACAGACAAACCGCATAAGGAACCTGTAATTCAAAGGACTAAAGTACTGTTTCGATGGCAGGCTAGGTACAGTAGAACATATGCTTACAAATATGGAAATCTCCAGCTCCCCATCTTTGCCTGGTCCCTCTTTCACAAATTCGTTATAGAAATCTCTGTTGATGATTGGTGGCTGGTCATTGATGTCTGTAAGTGTAATCTCCAGAACTGTGGTCCCTGTGTTGTTGGCCTGGTCTCTTGCTTGCAACGTTGCAGAGTACAGTGAGTTTACCTCACGGTCAATCAGATCACTGTTTACCACAAATATTCTCCCTGTTTTTGGTTCCACGTTGAAACGTTTCAATCTGAAAATATTAAATGGGGAAACAAACCTTTAAGAATGATTAGTACTACTCTGTGTACAAAATGTAAAAATGTTTGCATCGGTTACATACATGCTATCTGGAAGAAGTCTGTAGAGAATATTGTCAACATCCATAGTGTCCGGATCCTCTGCCTGTGCAAAAAAAAAATCAAACTTTATCAACACGTTTTGAAAATGGTTGTAATCAGCGGACATGTGGCCAATGGTGGATATGACCACATAGCAATCGACACATGAAATTGAATTTTTACTTTATAAATCACTGATGTTGTGATTTTGGACTCACTGTTATGATGGCCACGGTGGTTCCATTGGAGCTGTGTTCAGGCAGATTCAGGTTGTAGGTGTCCTGCATAAATGAGGGGTTGTTGTCGTTGATGTCTTGGATCTGTATGGTGACGGTTGCCGTGGAGCAGCAGTCAGTGGGGTTTCCAGAGTCTGTGGCAATCACCTGCAGAGATGAAAACATGCTGGGGGTTTAAGATTGGACACAATAATCCTATTAACACATGAATGTGTTACAGTGTGTCAGCTTCACAGTCTTGCCAGTAACATATACTGTACATTGCCTGTCATTCTGTCAAGTTACAACACAGACATTACTTTTGGACCTACAGTACATCTCCACTGTGGTGTAGGAATCCCCTAGTGTGAAGCGTGCAACATTTTCCTCTTAACCTCCGTAATTACCTCAGGTAGAATGGATCTCAAGTGCTTTGCTCATCTTATCCTGGTAATACCTATCGCAGTTAAGCGGGGATAATTCTGGCATTGGGCAACATCAAACCACTTCATTTGTTTTGACCACCTGTTGTATACAGTGGCGGTTCTACATTGAATTACACCCAGGGCGAGACGCCCTTCGCCCCCCGCGCCCCCCCCCCCCCCCCCCCCCCTATTGAAATCAAAAGGCTGTTGTGGTAAGACCGATTATGTTCTATACAGCTAAAACAGCCTGGGGTCAAATTGACACCAAACATAATAGGAGGGTTACATAAACATGCCCTTACACGCTAAATGTCTGTTATTACATGCTATATTAATATAACTTTTAGGGAGGAACACTTTTAGTTATGACGTTAAACTATACTTTGTCACGAAATATAGTTGTAGCAAATAGCAAATGTACGTCTTTGAAACTACCTACAGATTTGAAAATTCCGTTGGCTAATTACAGGGCCTAACCTAAATAATGAAAATAAATAATAACTGAACTTGTAACAGTTTTGTTGCAAAGCACACTATTATGGTGAAATGTTATCTCGTGTTTGTTGAGTTAAAACCGAAATATTGTTGTTGCATAGCAAGCATCATAGCAAAAAGGCTAACAAACGTAAAAGTTAGCCTATACCCATTTTTTTTAATTCGCCATTTCACACAATTAAAAAAAAAATGTGCAGGAACTTTAGGCCTATATTTATAATATTATGAATTGTCCGTTCCATTTGGGAGACCCAGTCAGGTGAGCTGTCTGTCCCTCTCCCTTTTTTTCACACAGCTTCTGTGCACGGCACCTTCTCAGCAAGCAGGGGTGCCTGCAGCTGCCTGAAGGGGGCGCCAATTTGCCAATTCCCCACACAGTGAAATGATAGAAAAGAGAAAACCGCTTCGCGGCGCAGAGATTTTTATTTATTTATTTTATGCTCGTGCGCCCCCCACGTGACATGAAAAAATCCGCCCGTGCCTAAAACCACCCCTGGTTGTATAGCAGAGTCAGTCTCATATCTCTACGCCCATTTGGATGAAGTTATTTTGATTTCAGTTCCAACCGACTTGGAACAAATATTTTTAAACACAGAAAACACCATTGGAGGCATGTCTGAATGGTGGTTATTTAATTGAGTGAAATAAGGATTGGTCGCGTCATCAAAATAAATACATCCGATGACTCTTTCTTCTCTCTCTTGTACCTGGAGAACCATGGAGGCCGTCTTCTCATAGTCCACCGCCAGGGAGTTCCGAATCACAATCTGAATCTGACCCTCTGAGATTCCGTTTGAAGGAGTCACGGCAAAAGCCTCCTTGTCAGCTCCATCCAGCGATAGCTCGAACCTGCCATTCACCCCCTGTAGAAACACAGTCGGTGTTTTGCATCAAGCGAGAACAGAAGCAAAAATTTCCTTTCAATGAAGGCATGTGCGATGACAGTGACATAGAAGACGTCTTTTCTGTGTTGAGTCTGACCTGATCCGGGTCTTTGACTGTGATAGTGAGGGGTACAGCCCCTGAGGAGTGCTCCGGGAGATCAACAGTGAAAGTGCTGGTCTCAGTGCAGGTGTCCACCTCACAGCTGTAGAACCGGGGCTTGTTGTCATTAATGTCGCTGATGGAGATAGACACTTCAGCAGAGGTGTTGGCCCGGAACCCTTGGATGTTTGGATTAGCCTCAGTGGCCTGGAATGCAAATGTTTAAAATGGTAGATGAAGATTCAATAATATAATCAAGATACAATACTATTATCAAGAATCATTGTTTAACTTCACCTTCACAACAAGGACTACTTGGTAATTGATGTCAAGCAAAGCCTCACGGTCAATGTCTCCTTTGACAGTTATGGTTCCATCAGTCTCTGAGATGTCAAACAAATCTGCTGCATTGGAACCTGTTAAGCAAACACCAGCATTAGCCATCACAGTCTAGTCAACCGAAAGCCTTTCAGAAAACATTGTGAAAAAGATCTCACTTTCAATGCTGTAGCTGATATCATCATTGATGCCTGTGTCCCTATCAATGGCACGCACGCTAATCACAGACGTCCCCTGGGAGAAAATCAAGACAGGGCCTCAGAAACAGGACTTGGAAGGAGATGGAAAACATGTTCTGTACAATCGAAACAAATGCTGTGTTTTCTTAGGATTCAGCAACACTAATGTGTTCAGTTCACAGTCAACTGTTTACCCATAGTCAGAGAAGAAATGAGGAGAGATGGCATTTTGATTTCAAATCGAGGCCCACCCACAAATTCCATCTACAGCTACTCAAAGTCATTCACTGGTGAAGTCAGTGTTGAGGATGAGCCGTACCCCAGGGGAGTGCTCCTGGACCCCTGCTGTGTAAGGAAGGCTCAGAAACTGTGGGTCGAGGTCTGGAACGTCCTCCACAGTGATGAAGGCAAAGGCCATGCTGGACTGGACTACACGATTACCATTCAGAATTCCTCCACCATCCTGTTATGAAATATACAATCATGTAGAGTCCGAAAAATAATGGTCTTTTACAATTCCCAATTATATTACATTTAAAATCATTATAATCTAATAAAATTGTTTCAAACTGTATGACATACTGGGTTAGTTACATTAGTAAAATATGAAAATGTTTGAACTGACATATTTCAGAATCCTACTTACAGAGGCATTTATCTTTAACTGGTAGAAGGTACTTAGACTGTTGTAATTCAATTTTGAAACCAGTTTGACTTCTCCAGTCCTGTTTTCAATCTGAAATGGGATGGATCCACTCGGGACAACCTATTGGACACAGCAAATATTATATGACATTTACATATCAGAGTTCTAAATAAGTTTGACCAGTTGAGCAATAATCACTTACTTCATCAATATTGTATGACACAATGGCAGATGAACCTGAGTCAGCATCAGTGGCATTCACGTCAAACAGCACCGTGCCTACAGCAGTGTCCTAGAAACACACATGGAGATTTCCAGGAGGTTATACTGTCACCTTATCAAGCAAAAACATGCTTTTAATATGAAGTAACATGTACTGGACTTGTAATCACATTGTCAATCATTCCTATCATTTAGAATGTTGCAAATACAATACTAACTAGAGAGGGTACAATTTCTGGGGAAATTGTAGGGTGTGCTTGCTTGCATCGGTTGCACAGGGGTCCGTTTTTGAATGACATTTTTACAACTGATATTTCTGTATATTTTATATAAAAATGCATACTTATTATTTATAAAGATGACATAGATTTAAAAGCATTTTTTTTTTGCTGCTCATTTACAACTGAAAATACGAGTGAAGTGTAGAATGAAATAGATGTCTTCTCATTTCCCCTGCAAGAGGCAGCCTCATCGTTGAAACAAAACGAATAAATTGGGCAGACCGGTGTAAAAATTGACCTAATCTCTATGACTTAAACGTCATTTTAAGTTTTTCCCTTCTCATGATATTTTCAGGCATTTAGCCTACTCATTGCATTCATTCATTAATAAAGAACCCCCTTTGAAGATTATTCTACGACGTTGCCCGGCAGTAGAAGATGGAATCGCGATTCAAACAGTACCATCTGCTAACGGAAAATATGCCCCCCAAAACGTAAATAAGATTGACATTTATTTAGTGGAAAATCGCTCATTCATAAAAAGCTCACTGGTAGCGATCATTGTCAGTAACAACGCAAAATGCGATATAGCCCTGTGTGGAGAAGCTGCCCCGGTAAATTGTACTACTACCGCACAGTACTAGACTACTGCTGTGTTCGTCTTGGTAGCGATTGCGTTGGTTGAATTGGATTTAACGTTCCGTTGTACGGTTTAAACTGAAATTAATTATTTTCATGAACAGATTGACAACGTTTAGGCTGTGGCAATGAAGTTCAGGTTAGTAGTTAGATAGACTTTTGATTTAAGTAAGGGGAGTGCCGAACATGTTCTGTCGCCATTTGACTTCCTACAGCTGTGTAGATGTTTTTGTAGTGTCTCGCGTAGGCTACAGCGTTGCAGTGAACAACACTGGTTTGAAACCACAGGTAATGGTAATTTCACCAACAAATCGTTTACTAATGTCAGAATAAATCCTACAACGAAAATGTATATGTGAGGAATTTTTATTTTAACGATTGAAAACAGATAACGCTACATCATAGACCACTGTAGTATGTGTTGCCCGGGCAACACAGGCTAATGTCATGATGCTAATACTTCAGTGAAATAGTAAACTACTGTTTCCGAAAGTAGATGTACTTCCTTAATAATATCAGCTTATATTGTACATTACACATCACAATTGTGTGTCATATCACAAAGTAAAATTAGTAAATAGTTATCACCCTGGCCTCTTTGCTTGTGGCGTTTCTGCAGCTGCCTTGCAGTAAAGTAGTTAGCTTAGCTATCTCCCAGAAGTTAACGAGCTGCTAAACTAATGTTCTGCTAGAGGTAGTCACGCGAGTTTTCGTGACGTTAGTGACGTAGTGACGTTAGTAACGTCAGTGACTGTGGCTAGCAAATTAGCCACCGTTAGCTTCACTTTTCGCCACAAAAACGTAACCTAAGCCTAAACCATGCAACGGAACGTAAATCCCAATACAAGCAACTCAATCGGTACCAAGACAAAACTTTTGACACCTAGGTTGTCTATGTAGGCCAAATATTGACTGAGTTTTAGGGGGGCAAAAAGAATAATAAAAATAATATATATGTGAGAGAACAAAGGTTGTGCCCTTGCCGAAGGCAAAGCACACCCAATAATATATATGTGAGAGAACAAAGGTTGTGCTCTCGCCGAAGGCTTGAGCACACCCAATAAATATAGTAATATACCAATAGGAAAGAGCCTCACTACAACCGAGTAAGAGGCTGAGAAAGACTGGTGCTTTGCATTTATTTGTACGTGATCCGAGGCTTTTACACAATTTGCTTACATGTTAAGTACATGTTATACTGACAATAAAACAGTACTTAATAGTGTGAGTGGAAAACGATGCACTGTTACCATGGTAAAGATCCATGTATTTACTTACCTCTCTGATTACTGTATTGTATGGTGCATTTTGAAATATGGGCCTGTTGTCATTGGCATCATCTAAAATTATTAAGATCTGCTTTAGTTCCTAAAGGAAACAAGGTAATATAGGACAAGGTTAAAGAAATGTGTATGTGTTCAATGGGTTATATGGAGCTTTCAATGGTTAAAAGAATTGTGTTTACATCTGTGTTTACTCCATCTGAAACAGCAACTTCGATAGGGAAGAACTCTTCTCCATTCTACAGAAGATAACCCACAAAAGAAAATTAATGTTATACTATGAC
Organism: Osmerus eperlanus; assembly: GCF_963692335.1. Classification (NCBI taxonomy): domain Eukaryota; kingdom Metazoa; phylum Chordata; class Actinopteri; order Osmeriformes; family Osmeridae; genus Osmerus; species Osmerus eperlanus. The sequence continues at coordinate 5,941,598 of NC_085030.1, read as the reverse complement.
ATGCATGGTAAGGTTCAGATAAGAACTAACCCATTCAAGGAAGACCCACTTCTCTGTCCAGGGAGGTCCGAATTGTTACGTTCCCAGAGTTAAAGTCGCAATTGAAGTAGATTGCATTTACTCCTAGAATTCTGTATGTTAAGGGATCGCCATCTGCATCTGTAGCTTCTATTTTAAATGCAAAAGCATCTGTTGAGAGAAACAGAGAAAATGTTTGATGTGGCAGTGCAAACATAAATACCGTACCAACTGATATTTCCAGACAAGTGTCAAGGGCAGAAACACATACTTATAGCCAGGTCTTCCCTTAAAGAGATGGGATTTGTTATTATGTCAGGAAGGACATTGGCTTGAGCTGTTGAGAATGCACAAAAACCGCATAAGAAAGGACTAATCATCATTATTCTGTGAAACAATCCCTTCACTGTAAAAATATTCCTGTGTTCATGAAACGCCATGGGAAAAATCTTATTTTTTAAATAAGTAGAAAAGACTCTTAAATGTACCCAAGGCATCATAAATTGACTGTGTTTCCTATTACATTGTGATCTACTGTCATGAACACACTGAATTTGACTGACATGTTAACAGAATGTGTATTAAGTATACTCACCACATGCGAGAAGGACTGACACACATAGTAGAAACATGCTTCCCTTCATCCGTGCCATCGACGCTGCAAAAATACCTATGTTAACACAGTGTACATCTCACTTTAGCATTACAACATTTCACAAGGGGAATCACAGCTGTGTGAATCCTTTGTCAAGCCTATTACCATACTTAAGTAAAATATGGAATACATTTATGTGGGTAACCCACTGAACAGTGATAACATGATTTGAAAATGTGATGGGCCCACTCACAGACAAACTAGTGTGTTTGATATTCAACTCTTCAACATTGAGATGCTACATGAAAGCTTCTCCCACAAAATGAATGTCAGTCAGTTCAATGTGGTATCAGTAAATCTGGATGACAGAGATCAGCTATAAAGTCTGCTATATGGGAGTTAATATTTGACTACGTTTCCCAGCAACAAATTCAGGCCTTAAATAAATGTTTCCATGTATAAGTCATACCGCTGATATTCTTATTTCTAATCGACAATACAAATAAAATGTTTCAGCATGAGCATCTGGAAGTACAGCCATGAGTATACGTAGACTATTCTGATTAAAGCCTTCCTCAGAAATGGCTTTTATATGGCCTCTGACATGATATAAAAACTATCATGTTTAAATCAAGTAGCTTCCAACCATTCAATCTATTTATGGAATAAATAAATCATTCTATACTTCATAACTCTCAAAACTTTCACCACCCCCACCAAAACACCCACCTCTTAACCCGAGGAGCAATTCACTCAGACATGGTATTCAAAAAGTCACAGTTACTTAAGAGTGAAACACAAATAGTAAAACCTAGATGACAGTTTTGAGACCTACCAGACAGGTGCTTCTCCCAGAATGATAGGACAGTTCAGGAGCCTCGATGAGACCTTTGCCTGTTGCTGCTTGCTCAGGAGATTGTGGTCCTTAGGCTGTAAATGTGAATGATTAACACACACATACACTGACGGTACAGCACGGCACATTTCCTCTCACAGTGTGTGTACATCCACGGCAAAGCTGATTAGTTAACATGAGATCTCTGTTCCTAAATCGGTGTTCATCGCAGACATGGCAATACTTACTAGCAGTTAAAGTCATGTTAACACAAACCTTCTACTAACGTCACTTTCACACTATGGAAAATGAGCATTTACCACTTCTCTGTGCACACAAATCACCCTTGATTTCAAAGGTATCTATGGGTGTACAGGGAGGAGATGAAGGCCTACTCATAACCCTTTATTAAGACACTAGGTGTCTGTTTGCCATGTCATGTCACCCTGGTCCATAGTCCAGGCACATACCAGTGCACCAGGAGGAGTAGGAGTCCTCTTTTGTCTGAAGAGATGTTTCCATTGTCCCTGGGTGGTGTTTACGTCCAGTTTGAGAACATAATGGGTCATGAAAAATCCTACAGACTGAATGGCTACCAACCAGCAGGCCACTATCTCTCTCTCAATTGGTAAAGACCCTCCTACCATACTAATGAGCTTTCCCCCTTAAACCCCCTTCCCCTCTTTCACCTCTCCTCATAATTAACATGAGCCACACAAAGGATTTTCCTGTGCACTGTCCTCTGCTCATTGCCAGAAATTCCCTTTGAAACAAAAGCGATGCTGGACACATTTTTTTGTGGCGAGGGAGGACAACAATGCCTCCAGACCAAATGTACAGTATTGAACAGAGACAATATTAGGTGATGAACCCCTCGGTTTACTTCAGAGAGTAGTCAGTTCAACTATAGAAACAGGTATCCACCTTTGACTAATCTGAGGACTAACACAATTTCTGATTAATTGCAACAAAGTAAATGTATTGTGTGGGTGCACACTAATAAATTCGCTCTATTCCGACAAATGAGATGTCTCCAAATTAAAAATGAAACATTTAAATAGTTGGAGGAGTTTAAATTACCAGAGTTTAATGAGAGAAAATAACTTTGCAGGTCAAGGGAAAACTGTGTTGACCTGAGGGACCAAATTCTAGAGATGATGTTAAGTACCATGCAGTCCACTTGTACTTATAGGTCAATTATTCTATTAAGAAGACTAATGGCTTTGAGAGGAGCTTAGAGCAAATAAGTTTGTTTGTTGACGCTTTGGGAGAGATCATCCTCCTGTAATGTGGCTCGCTCAACAACTACAGGAAATACGTATCAGGTACTGGGTAATACCAAAACATATCACCCCAAAAATGTCAACCACAGGTCAATATGTAAAATTAAAAAAACAAGGCATGCAATGTCAAAATGTTGGGAAAGATTGTGACCTGCTACCCCATTGCTAACAAACCCATTCTGATCTTATAGTGTTTTAGAGGAACTGCCAATACTGTCATGTCTAATCTTATCCTATAAGACTTTGGCTCCTGACACATTCTGACACTCCCCTCAGTGTGAACATGGGTGGTGCCTGGAAATAAAAGAGGATGGGCAGTAAACACTCATTTTCCAGTAAACAGAAACAAAGACTCAAAAAAACAATATATATACCGACTTCATTGACCAAGATGTGATTTCCAGCTGTTTTGTCAAATGTATAAGCCGTGCCATTTGAAGCTTCGTGGTAATATCTATTCCTGAGCCAAAAGACAGGCAACATCACTGTTGTTTTCTTTACTGCTGTCATTTTATGACAGGCAACAGTGACCCGCCATTCTGCAGACCAAAGGTCCACACCATAAGTACATACAAATCATAATTACAGCCTGTGAACCACTCCTGTAGTGACATCATCATTTAATATTTGGTTCACTTTTAAACAGTAATCAAACTACTTTCCCCCAAATACACACACATCATTATTTTGGGGATTCTCAGATTTTCTGTTGGTGTTTGTTTTTTTTATCTGTATACTGTATATACAAAAAGGTCTATACCAAACAGACTTTCAGAACTGTTGTCATCCCTCCACTGTGATATTATCTTCTCATTTAAGTTGTTACTTGGTTGTTTTATGCATGTCTCCAACTACTGTAAAATAGAGATGTCATGGCTTCTGTCAACCACAGGTCAATATGTAAAATTAAAAAAACAAGGCATGCAATGTCAAAATGTTGGGAAAGATTGTGACCTGCTACCCCATTGCTAACAAACCCATTCTGATCTTATAGTGTTTTAGAGGAACTGCCAATACTGTCATGTCTAATCTTATCCTATAAGACTTTGGCTCCTGACACATTCTGACACTCCCCTCAGTGTGAACATGGGTGGTGCCTGGAAATAAAAGAGGATGGGCAGTAAACACTCATTTTCCAGTAAACAGAAACAAAGACTCAAAAAAACAATATATATACCGACTTCATTGACCAAGATGTGATTTCCAGCTGTTTTGTCAAATGTATAAGCCGTGCCATTTGAAGCTTCGTGGTAATATCTATTCCTGAGCCAAAAGACAGGCAACATCACTGTTGTTTTCTTTACTGCTGTCATTTTATGACAGGCAACAGTGACCCGCCATTCTGCAGACCAAAGGTCCACACCATAAGTACATACAAATCATAATTACAGCCTGTGAACCACTCCTGTAGTGACATCATCATTTAATATTTGGTTCACTTTTAAACAGTAATCAAACTACTTTCCCCCAAATACACACACATCATTATTTTGGGGATTCTCAGATTTTCTGTTGGTGTTTGTTTTTTTTATCTGTATACTGTATATACAAAAAGGTCTATACCAAACAGACTTTCAGAACTGTTGTCATCCCTCCACTGTGATATTATCTTCTCATTTAAGTTGTTACTTGGTTGTTTTATGCATGTCTCCAACTACTGTAAAATAGAGATGTCATGGCTTCTGTTGCCAACACCAGCCTATCTCAGATATATGATGGGAGGGGACAGGTGTAAATGATGGAAACTGAGGAATCATTTTTATTATACTATTTATCGTAGGCCTATACAAGCAGCTCATTTCAGGTTAAGTGGAGGTGACATTTCAAATGGTATACTTTTAACATCTGATATAAAGGCAGATCACCTTTTTTTTCAAAGAAAAGTTTAAAACATTCCCGCTAGAGGGAAGCAAAGCCACCTTTGATTCGTTTTTTAAATTATTATTCTTAATCCAAATAACCAACAACTGATTCATTTTTTCCATGTGCTGTATTTTGTTGCATTTCTTTTAATTATATGAAATGTCTGTGACGAAACTGGATTGAATTGTAAAAATAGGACAAAATATAATAATAGATTGATCTGATAGGGAAAATAGCAAATAGGCTACGTGAAATAACAAGACAATTAAGCTACTATAGGTTTTTTGACAACGATATAGAAAATAAAGTGAATGTCCTCTGATAATCTGCGATCTGCTTGTACATGACATTGTGGCGCTGTTATCACCCTAATACAGTCATTACGGTAAACTTGACAGGATGAAGCGCTCTCTCACAATAACAGCTAAATGGGGGTACAACGTTTTCCTGCCGAAACTCCAAACAAGTGTCCGGTTGCTTTACCAGTTATAAACAATCGTCTAGAGTAGGTAGCTAATATCACATGCACTTGCTATCGTGAAGTACAATGTAATATTTTCTTTAAATATGTTTTTGAAGTAGCAAGTCTCATGTTTGTACCTTTCTTTACAATAATGGTGAAACCCACCGAATGTTCCATACTTGAACAGCTGACGACAATACCGCACCGAATATATGAACGAGATGTGAAGGATTACAAGGGGAAATATCAGTGAATCAAATGCTTTCTTACTAACAATCAGGTAACGAAGCGGGACTCTTTTTCTCCCTCTCTACAGGATTCGTAGCTTTTCAGTGTCTGATAGCTTGTTCTCAGTTATTCCAGGAGCTACGCGCTGGGCTTTGCTGTTCGTCTTTTCCCCATGTCTTTCCAGCCCCTCCTTGTTTTGCAGCTTGCTTGAGAGCGACGTTATGTTTACATTCAGCGCTGAGTAGAAAGTAGCCCCTTGCTCTTTATAATCATCAATCTTCAGATACTGTCTGATGTAGGCTACAGGCCCACATTTATGGCAAGGCCTAAAGATTTTCACGAGACAAAATGTCCCAGTGTTTTCGGTCTGCCTCATTGCAGTGATGCTCTGCAGTGAAGAAAATGGTCAGGCCTCATGCAGGTGCAAAATAATGATGATTTCATTGTGATTGTGAAAACATTCACGAAGAATGGAAAGTTGTAAAACCGATTCCCTTACATCCTCACATCCTTAGTCTTTGAATAACCGTTCACCCAGTGTAGCGAACCTATGAAACGGATACGCATGTAATAATGCTTTAGAAAGACAACCCTTTTCTTCAAAAAGTGCAATGTGGGTTAAGACTAGTCACTTATAACAAAACCCATGCTTTACCGAGGCGAACAACGAGTGCTGTTTATTTTTACATAATTGGTGGATCCATAGAGGTTTGGCTAGGTTATCAAGTTTATGTTGCATGTAACTACAGTAGCCTATTCGTACCGCAGACCCTGGGTGACATAACTTGGAATTAAACATAACTAATATGAAGACTAGGCCTACACAAATGGAACGGAAACTGTAGTCTGTAGTATTTTTAATGAATTATATTTGCACAATTAAGGGGAATATGTTCATATTATCACATCACACAACATGTAGGCCTATAAACATTTTAAAACGTTCACAAACTAAATATGAGTACCATAGGTAGGCTACCATACCATATGAGTAGCATATGTATTTATAAATATGTAATTATCATATATTAAATTGCAATATTTGTATAGGCATATTGGATTATGTTTTATTTGTATCACAGCGTAAGCTTATTGTTGCACATTAACCCGTATAGGCAAGTCTCTAGAAAAGCATGTGTTGCATGGGTTATTGCCCCGTCAATTATGGTGATTGAAACCAATGGTTTTAGATGTGAGATATAAAAAAGTTTTGTTTAGATACTTCATAGCCAAGTTGTGTTGGGATGGTGGCTGCCTTGTGATTGGTTGTGCGCAGTAGTTGGATAGAGGAGGAGTGGCTTCATCACAACAATGCAGTTTACTTTTAGTGACCACACGCGCGTAGGAATGCCAATTAAATTGTTATCGGAATGTATAAACATTTACTAATTCTGAAAAGTAACGTTAACATTTATTTGTTAACTGGAAGAAAGCTATTACATAGCTTGAAAAAAGCTGACTTCATAATTTGACAACTAATAGGACGGAAGTCTATGTAAACAAATAGCTAGTGAACGCTAATGTTAGGCTAGCTCTGTCATTAGAGACTTGCTCGCTCCGTCTTCCTAGCTAGTGCTAGCCAAATAAGCTATCACATCGGACAAGTATCCACTCCACCTCTGCCTGTCAGTCTCCGCAACTTAAACTCCAAGACACAGTGGATAAAGAGGCAATTGCAAAACAACACTTCGATCTCATCTCTCAAGTGTAGGTAGCTGAAGTTGGCTTATTGTTGCTGATTACTAGTAATGGCCAGCTGTTAATGTCTGTGTACTGGTAGCTGGAAGACGAGAGCCACATACTGTACTGTAGGCTAGCTGGCTTGCAATTTTCGTAGTAGTAGTTAACGTTAGTTTACTGTACTTGCTGATTCTAAAAACGTATTTATTAACTACTAACTAGAGCTACCTTTAAATTAAACACAATGGCAGCTTGCCAGCCAGCGTTTTGCGTGTGGTTGTCGCCAGTGGAAGCAACATTAAATTCACCGCTGGGCAGATAGCTAGCTAATAGTTCACTTTGCTTATAGGCCATATAAGTGGATAACTTGTTTCGCACATAACGTGAAAATAGAAGTGGAAGGGTTTACTATGATTTGCTATGCAGAACATGTGTCTATACGTTATGTGGCGAGCTAACTAGATAGCCAGTCTAGCTAACGTTAATATTCTTCATCCTTTGTTGTTGCTTGCTTTGTTTCTTCCCCGAGCACATGGCCCTCCTTGTTTTTGTTTAATTTGACCACAGCGCCCCCTTTTGTGAATTTGCTTGTAATGACTTCAACAGAAATCGGTGTTTTCCTTAGCCAGCACCAAGTAAATGGTGAATTTAATTCTCTACTAAATAAATGAGCAGATCGCACATTGTTGATGATAAATTACTGTAAATATGCTATTCAATGTTGTAACGTAGTTTTCCTCATTTTACAAGGTTAAGACAATCGGTTACCAAACAGAAGTGCCTCCAACGCCACTGGTCTCCTTTTCTAGCGCGTGACTCGTCTCCACGACGTCACCAATGCGACCATGGGAAATAGCAGTGAATAGGCGGCCACCCACAGCCCCTTTAAACCAGAGGCGGTTCCTTGGAGACCCCTGCAACACCCCCGTGCATCTCAGGAGAAGGTGAATATTTGGCTAAAGTCGAGCAGCACACACTTCTTAAGAACCAGCAACCATGCTAATAATAAACGCCACCCATCAATTATGCTAATCGAGGAGTGTTGCATCTCTCCCAGCCCGCCAGTGAGACAACAGTGGGGTAGACGAGACAGACCTGTACTTCACAGTTCCTTGCTCCAGGATGAGAACTTCCACCACTCACTCTTCTCCCAGCAGCAGCAGCAACATCAGCAGGTTCCTATAGATGACTCCAGTCAGTACAGCCACACCAGCGCACCACCACGCATGCTTCACCCTGCCGCACCCCCCCCTCAGCAGAACCCCATCATGGTGGATCTACACGAGCAGGTAACCGAAAGCAGGAAGCAACGGAAGCAGGGGGCAATCATTCTTTCAAAAGACTTAGAATTCCCCCCCAAATCTGTGCTGGGTCAAAGAGACTTGGAGACACTGGGCTTTCCCTCAATACATTGTATGCATAGTCATTTTGTTTTATGCCTCATCCTCCAATAACTTTATCCTCTTTCTTCTTCCTCGAAGATGCACCAAGGATCTGTCCCGATATCTTACACAGTTACCACGGTGACAACCCACGGTTTCCCCATCCACACCGGGCAGCCAATCCCAGGGTGCAACGCTCAGCAGCTCCCAGCATGCTCGGTAATGTTCAGCGGACAGCTCTCTCTGCTCTGCTGCCTTCCTCCTCCAGTGAGTTTGAAAAGGAAGAGCGTGAATGTCAGGGGCGTCCACATAGCGTACCATCCCACCCCAGCGCCTCACTATCAGCTGCCCTTAGGGACAAGTACTAGCTACTTTCAGCTACTTTGTTTAGCCTGAGTCAACATGCCGTGCTTCATGCTGTGTAGAGGGTTATTCATTTTGGGATGGCTTTATGCTTTATGCATTGTTGTCAGTGGGAAGTTTGAAAGGTGAACCATCATTTCGCTGGCCTAACAACATGTCCTGTATTTCTGTGTTTTGTGATGCATAATGCTTTACCACATGCTTGCACCTGCCATGCAATGTTCGGAGAGCTTGATAATAGCCATATGTGTATTCAACTGGCTTAGAGAGTTTAGGGGAAAGTAGTATGTTCCTGGCTTCCATGTTGGTTGGCCCTCAACTCTATTAATGAACAGTATTTTTTTGTGGTTTTCTTCTTGTGTGCCCCCCCCCCCCCTGTTCTCTCCAGCTCATCCAAGCATGCACAATGCAGCATTTGCCAGTGTCTTACCAAGCCTTCCCACCCCTGATCTCCAGTGAGCATTTTATACTGCACCCTAGCCCCCCCGTACCCCCCCACCAGCCACCACACCTTACTCCTCTGAGCCAGTTTCTCCCTTTACAACCTCAGCACCCACGCATGGTAAGTACAGCGACCTGGACACAGACACACACAACACCGGTAGGACCCCAGCACTCTGTAGAACGTGGGGTTAATATCCAGTTGTGGCAGTGCTCAGTCTAAACGCTGTGTGTGTGTCTCTCGTCAGCCTCTCCAGAGGGGAGAGAATGACGTGGAGCTCCGAGGGGACCAGCACCCGATAGGGACCTTCTCTTACCCTCCCTCCCATCACCCACCAGCAATGCCTCCCTCCTTGCCTCTCCAGTATCTCCCCCAAGAACCACTGCACCAGGAGCTGCCCTTCGGAGTGGTGAGACCCCTTTACTTTATGTTTGACTCATTACAGTGGATGCTGTTTGGCTCCGGTATATATTTGTAAAGGAATGTCTGTTGGTCTAGCTGGAAGCACCTAGTAACAGCAACAACCAGTCAAATCTATAGTGGATTCCATCGAATTGATGCAATTGTCTGTCCTCAGCCATATCCTCACATGCTGCCCCGACGAGTGAGTGGCCAGAGATATCGGTTACAGCAACCTCTGCCCCCTCCCCCGCCCCCTCCGCCCTACTACCCCGGCTTTCTGCCCTACTTCCTGTAAGTACTTCATCCCACAAACACATGTAACAACTCGTGCCAAATGTCCACCCTTGACAGTAGAACCATGCAGTAGTGCATTTGGAGCCACAGGTAAAGTCTGTGAACTTAACCCTACATCATCAGGGTTCTGCCAGATTGCGAGCCGTGCGTTGCTCTTATGAAGAGCCTTCTGTGTGAGTGGTGTTTCACTGTCCTGTCCTCCCTCAGGTCGATGCTTCCTGTGCCTCCTACAGCTGTGGGTCCAGCCATCAGCCTGGACCTGGACGTGGACGATGTGGAGATGGAGAACTATGAGGTACATAAGGCCTCACGTCTCCACTCCTTTGCTCCTCCTCGTGCACTTCTGGAATGTTCCGAGAGCTGAAAAGCTGCATGTTGGGGCTCTGGGGTTATGCTGTGTGTTGGCGTGTGGTTGGGGCTCGTCCTAACCTGCGTTTTCTCCCCCAGGCACTACTGAACCTGGCCGAGCGGCTCGGGGAAGCCAAGCCTCGCGGACTCACCAAGGCCGACATCGAGCAGCTTCCGTCCTACAGGCTTAATTTGGAGAACCATCAGTCTGAACAAACGCTGTGAGCCCCGCTAAGTCTCCCACTCCCAACATGCTACCCTGATATCATAGTCGTCACCGTGCTATATCATTGGTCCTTCTCTCTCCCTGTGTGTGTGTGTCTCAGGTGTGTTGTGTGCTTTAGCGACTTTGAGTGTAGGCAGCTACTCCGGGTGTTACCGTGCAACCACGAGTTCCACGCCAAGTGTGTCGACAAATGGTTAAAGGTAAGCAGACTCCCCCTCTCACACACAGACACACCCCACTCCGCTCCACCGGGTGCTGTCACGAGGCTCACCTGGATGACCTTGCCTTCCAGACCAACCGCACCTGTCCAATCTGCCGAGCGGACGCGTCCGAGGTGCACCGCGAGGCCGAGTGAGTCCGGGCTCCGAGCGCTTGATGAACAAGCCACACCCAACCAGAGAGTTGTCACAAGCCCGGTGCGCGCCTGCCCACCTCACCCGTGGTCCTCCGGCGAAAAACAAACAAACAAAATAAACACAACGAGAAAAAGAGAAGCCACCCGATCCCACCACTCTTGCCCCACCTCAACTATAAGCAATCTAGGATTGTGCTTGGAGCTTGTTGTACTGTACCTCTGCTGTGCTTCATTGTCTCCTGAGAGCTCCTGTCTGCTGAAGCTGCACAGCTCCAGTCCTGGGGTGGCCATCCTCCTCCTATTCTGCCCCCCGCGTTGCAGATTCCAAAGATTTTACCTATGATGTGTTTTTATTTCCGTTTACATTTTTTGGGGGTGGGGTGGGGGGGGTTATAAGGTTTCTTTTTTTATGTGGTGGTTTTGATTGCTCTTCATGATTGATGGGAGTTGTAATGATGGTGGTGTGAGGTTTGGGCCTGACGTGGGCTGGACACATTGTGCAATTAGCAGACAAATAATAGGAATACTTCACCATGGCTGTAGGAAACTGGGCCATTCCACTGGCTGGAGGAGAATCCAGACCTTCATGGATGCATGTTTGCGTAGGAGACAGGCCAAGTGACTTGTTAATAATGTATGTTTTGCAATAATGTATTGATGATTTCAATAGTTCTATCCTTTTTTTTTTTTTTTTTTTTTTTTTAATCTGCGAATGCTTTTGTGAAGGTATGACTTGCTCTGGTTCGTAGTACTGCTTCTCTTAAGCCTGAGGTTATGGACTGCACAGGATGGACATGCATCTGTGGTTTCAGTTTTCTCCCCTCCCTCTCTACACGTTCCCAAACGAAACCTTGGATGGAGGGATGGGAAGGGTGGAGATGTTGATGGGAGTCCTCCCTCAGTTTGGCCCTGAAGAGGAGGGGACAGCACCCCTCTTTCTGGGGTCATCAAACCTCACTACAAGTGCCACATCCACCTCCTCATTGTCCCCCTGCCGTGTGTGTGTGTGTGTGTGTGTGTGTGCGTGCGTGCGTGTGTTTTCCTGTCCATAGAGACAATGCATTGTATGACCACTGGATTCAGGGCAGCACAGTAGGATTTGCATGGACTGTTGATTCAGACTAGCAATATTTTAACCAAGCATTGCCACCATATTTATCAGATTATGGAGAAAAAACAACTAGCAAACAAAAAAATGACTGCTAGCTTAGCCAGAGGGATCCAGGACTCAAGGTGAGCATGTGTTTTCACCTTTGTATTGGTGAGGAGAAGAAGTTACCCTGCAGATCGCTGTTGGAAGACTTGGGGGTGGAGGGTGGTTGGTATGTGCAGAAGCAATATGTGCAATGAGTGACTAGTTTTAAAGTAAACATTTGCTTCCTGTTTTTGGAAGACCAGGCTTTTTTCTTTGTTTGTGAGCCAAATATTCAATATATATATACATATATATATACTCTTCGATATTTCAGACCTGCCTTGAAGACCTTGACAAGCACAAACCTATTACTAATTTTAAAGAAAAAAACAAAGAAAAAAAAACACTTTCCACGTGTTCTGAGTCTGGTTTTAAATGGTGTTATTTATTGATTATCTTTTAGCGAGAACAGAGTGAAGGATATTAGAGCACTAACATTGTGTATGGTATGTGTTTTATTCTGGCAAATTGGTCAGGTCTTAGGCTATGGTAAAGGTGTTTTAAAAGATAAGCTTCTGCATAGCTTCAGTGTGAATGGTTTTTAGATAATCGTCTTGTTTTGAAGACATAAGAATGTTGAAACTCCTTTTAAAAGTCCCGGGGCGGCACTCCTGCTCATGCCAGCTGACTGTAACTATGGTGATCAGGAAGGGATTCAAGTGACAAAGTGGGAGCTTGAGTGTTTTGTAGTGTAATACACTGTTGTACATCCAGCTCATGGCTTATCTTGGTCAGGCTTCCAAAACTGAATCTAGTTCAGGGGGGGGGGGGGGGGGGGGGTCGCCATGTTAATCTGGGGTGTTTTCCTATGTGTTGTATAAGTAGGAGACTCCTTTCAATTCCTGCCCCAATAAGCACTGATGAGGCAACCCTTGGGTCAGAGACTTGCTTTCTTGTGTAAAGGGACCTTGCCATGTTTTATAGCGAATGTGAGTCTCTTTGTGACGTTTGTGCCACCTTAAGAAAAAAAAGCAATTTTAAAATTAGTTAAACCCACAGCTTTGAGAAATAATCTATGTGTACATATCTGTTCACTGGCATATATTGTGAGTTTGAAAAAAATATATAAAAGCACTCAGGGCCTCTCAGTATATATGAAAAAAGGAAAACAGTCAATTTACAGTGGAAAGGATGCCATGAAAGGGGTGTATTTACATCTGGCTGTTTTCCTCAGGCCATAGATATTTTAATGTAATCAATTTAACTAATACCAATTTTGCCAGATGTGGTGGATATTACATCATTTAAAGACAGGCATGCTAGAAGAAGAAAAAGAGTTGAAAATAGAGAAGTTATGACTATTGGCAGAAAAGAGGCAATGTGTACACTGCAAACCATTACAAGTGTATTATTCAAACCTGTTAAACATTTTGTTTGTGTTCTTGTACTTGAACCACATGTTCTGACATAGCGGTTGTGATCCCGTTTTAAATGTTCCATGGCGCACACTATCCTACCTAAACCTCTTCCAAACTACTCAAGGTGTTTGCATGAAAAAGAAAAAAAAAGTCAAATAAAAGTGTGTATTTTCAGTGAAAGATATCTAGAAATGGGTTCGGACCTATTTATTGGTGCACAATATTCTTGCATGTCTGACCAGCTCCCAGCTGGTGTTTAGCTCTAGTTGGCTTTGGGTTCGGGGGTTTGGATCTTACTGCTCAGCTGATTACTGCCACGCATTGTACTGCACACATTTGTAATCGAACTGAATGACTACAAGATTTTATTACGCTAAGTTAATTTTATAAGGAAAAAACAAGAATAATGCCTGAACTTGTAAACTAGGAAGAAACTGGGATTTAAGAGTATATTTGTGTTACTGTTATTGCCACAGAGACTGAAAATTAGCCTTCACGCTTTGAAACAACTGTAGTTAATTAAAAGCCATATAGTGAAATGGTGCTAGATGTTCCGTTTAGGTATTATACTGTCACTTGCAGGAATGCAATAGTTTGCAATGGGTCTTATGTATTCTTGAAGCATGTTGTACTTATACCCCTGAACATGGTCGGTTACAATCATATTTTAAGGGAATAATAAAAAAAAATCTCTAAAAAAAAAGGTTGTCATACATATTTCAGTATTGCTAATCTACACCTGCCTAGTAACCTCTTGTTCTAACTGTTAATATTGTAAAATGTACTTTTAACATCTAGACATCCTATTCAGAAAAACAGCACTCAAGGGTTCGGAGGGGATTGGCAATATCTAGTAATAACCTAAATTAAAAAATAACAAATGAAATAGTCTTGTAGTCTTTCTGTTGCCCAATTATTGAATTATCTCTCAGCTTGTGTGGTGCAAATAATCGTGTTCCAATAAGCAGTTAAAACCAGTTATTTAGGACTTGTGATTTATTGATTGCTCCGTAGATACCAATGATTCTTTTATTATTTTGTGTTTATTTCTTTTTTTGCTGTGGTGGGATAGTGGTTTGTATACTGGTATACTGTTCCTACTTTCCCTGGCCCCTAATAGTCTTATCCTGATTTACTGGCTAGCCACCTGCCAACAGGGCTGGGGCATGTGTTCTGTGTGTTAGGAAGATATTTTGCTTTGGTACTTGCACATTTACAGTTACCTCATTTTGCCATGTTTGTATTTGGGGAAGATAAAAACAAAAAACAAAGCTAATATATATTATATATAGGAAAATGGTTCTTTATTAATGCTAGAATTTTTTCATTCCATTGGAATCCTATTGTTTGTAGCATTCAACATAATTCTAACTAGTTATAGTGTATTATATATACATCTGTATACTGATTGAAATTTTTAAGATTTGTACTTTTTTTAAATGAAAGTTGCTAGTTCTGCTTTATCGAGTAGTGCAATCATATTTTTTTTAATTGTTGTGGCTGATTTGAGAGGGTTGTTCACTAATAAATGTATGACGTATATACCAACATAACTGCCACTGTCTAGTTTCACTTATCACTGCCGAGTTTTACTTACAAAGTCACAGAATTAATAACCATCAGTAAACATTGTATTCCACCTTAAAACGAGTATCTCTGCATGTCAGTGATTATGGAGTGAAGATGAAGCTTCCCTGAGAGGACACTACTCTGAAGAAAGCTCCATACTGGACTGTTTAGAAGGCCCAGTATTACACTACTCCATCTTACACATCTGTCTGTGTTATTAAACTTATTTGCGCACTGTAAAGATGTCAGCATTTCAATGTTAAATGTTTAAATTGTGAGAACACCACAACATGAGGTCAAACGCATCACCATGCTGGTCCTGTCATATCAATGAAAAGTACCACGACATTTTAAAATGTTTAATTTATAGTTGGAAAATTACATCTTTACATGACCAGCCCATTCAGTTGTTAGACAGGCAAAATAGGCATCTATGAATAACCACAGGCACACTATGGGCAGACTTGTACTATTACTATAGATACAGCCACATAGAAAAGCTGTGGCATCTTTTTGTCTTTTTTAAAACTTCAAAAGAAACTGCAGGCCGCCCACTTCTCTCTGACATACCAATCAACCCTTATTTGGTCGTTTCATAACAATTACATTATATAGTCAACTTGATTGCATAAAAAACTGAAAACACAATAAAATAAAAAGCAAATGTGAATTTTAGGCTTGTTCTTAGACATCTAACCTATGTACAGGGCATGTGAAGGGGGTCATGTTAGCCCTCCTCTCAAACCAGGGCTCCCACACCACAGACATACATCATGTTAGCAAACATGTTTCCAAAAAAAGGTTACACTGCCCCTTGATGGTTGTTAAATGCAGTCATTCTGTAACAACACTGTTCCTTGAACACTTAGGACACTAGGACATCTGCTGAGACCAGTGACGGGCTTGCTTGTCTGCTCTCCTTGACCAACGGCAGTTGATTGACCCGGGAAGTGTTTTAGGGACTGACCAACAGGAGGTCCGGCCTTTATGAGTGAAAACATTATTAGATAACGCATGTTTTCGTACAAAATTATAGTATTGTATGGCCAGAATGGATTTCAAGTCCAGTAAGTATGTTAAAACAATAGTACTACTTAAAATACTGGCAGCTAAGCCAGAGGGGAGGGGGGGGGGGGGGGTAAACTGGCAAGGAGAGAGGTCTGCTTACTGCAGGTAGAGGGAGGACACTACCTACCAAACACACACTGATGCCTACAAAGAGGGACTTACAAGTCCAAGTTTTTCGTATTTATTTATTTATTTCTTAAAATTCAAGAACTTTCCAGGTTGGTGGGAACCCTGTAAACATAACCAAATTTGGACTGGATGGGGGTGGGGGCACCTACACTCTTCCAGGTAAGATTGTTATCTGTGATCCCTTGCGTACAATGGCGATTTTACAAAGGGAAATAAAACATAAAGGGGGGCGAAAAAGAAAAAGTTCCACATGGAGGAGGTATCGATGGGTGTTAATCGTCCGTGAGGTCCTGAACGAACAGGACCTCTGAGCGGCTGAGCCCAGCCTCCTTCAGCGTGGGGGGGTTGGGCTGCTCCTCGGTGGGGAGGCATGGCAGCACCCGGCGGGGGAAGTTTGTGACTATCTGAAATTTCTCCGGGGTTTCTTTCAACGAGAACAGGAAGTCATATATTACCTGACCACAAAAACAAAACGGTTAGGGTTAGAAAGCAGTTCAAGTGACAGTTTTCAGCTGGGGGCACAGGCTCATGCCCAGTCTCTACTGCCATCCTCCTTTTCATGCACACAAGAATGATGTTGTACGACACCCAATGCTGTGATCGAGTCCAACCGACATAAAACTCACCGTCAAAGACTGTCCGAAGAGGAATCTCCTTTCTACTCGAGTGTCGTTGGGCAGTTTGAACACTATTTTGACACTGTCTGGGTCATCTGCTGGAGGCTCCTGGGGCAGGCATTCCGACTTCCGCTCCTTCTCTTCCTCCAGGTTCTGAAACGAGAGCAGTCGGCCATTTGCACATCGACCACGGGTCGGCCGCAGAGAAAGATGAAGGACGGACGCCTCCTCACCCTTCGTCTCCTCTCCTCGGCGAGGACGGTCTGTTGGACCTTCTCCTCCTCAAGCCTCTTCTGCTCCTGCTCCTCTCTCCTCTTGCGGTCCTTCTCCTGGTCGGCCCTCAGAGACACCAGGTAGGCCTCGTCCTGCTGCTGCCTGAGCACCTGCGTCTGGTTCCTCTCCTCCCTGGGACACACACACACACGGACATCCACTTTATGGAAAGCCGTCTGCTGCCACTACACCACAAGGGTGTCAAGTTCCTCTCATCCCTGCAACGAATCCTTCTGAATGCTAGCAAACACTGTATTGCAACCAACACCTCAAGAGGCATAGCGTCTGCCGGTTCCCTGTGATCCCATTGGTCCATGCCATTAACCTAGTTTCTCAGGTTTAATTCAGTTGCTCATCAAAAAAAGAAGAGAGGAATAAAAACGTCATAAAAAGAGAAACTGAACTGCCAGGACAAAGGGGGTTAGCAATAAGACATTGCTCTATAACAAACAAGTTGACTTTGCAAATCAGAAGCCTCTGGCATGGTTGAAGGTTGAGTCCCACACTGAGAGGAGTCTAGTCAGCCGGAGTCCCTACCGCTCAAGTCGCTCTGACATCAGATATGTTTGGTTGGCCTCCATGATGAAGGTCAGCTGGTTGATGAGGTCTTCCGGCTGGATCAGGCCTTCCAGCCTCCCCACCACGGTCATCTTACGGTCCTTCAGCATGATCATGGCCAGGAACGGATAGGTGTTCTCCCTCAGGGCCTGGGAGACTGTCACACAACACAGGGGGCGAGACTCTTCAATTAATCATTCCATCCAAAGGTTTCATCGTGGCTGAGAGGACACGAGAGTTGGCATAGCATATTAAGTTTCCTGTCCCACATACTATGTAACAGTTTTTCCAGCTGAAAACCATGAAAGAGAGAAAGGGAGAGAGACAGAATATTTCCTGCTGTCTTTTCAGTTGGTTTCATCAGGCTACCTCTGTATCCCTCAGGCTTGCTGGTGGAGCAGGCCCAGAACAGCATTCGTGCATTGAGGAAGGTGATGACCTCTTCCGTACATAACGTGGAACTAGAAAAACATAGATCACAGAGATTGTCGATAAAAAAAATACAAATACAATGCTAATAAGTAAATACAATGGGGGGAATATCCAGAACAGCAGCCAAGGATGCGACATAGAGAATGCTCACCGGCAGAACTCATCAGTGTCCTGGTGGTCTTCTCCATGAAGATACACCAACAGGTAGCGTAGCTCACGTTTGGCATCATTCAGCGCCTACAAGCCCACGGGGATCAATAACAGCAGAGTGGCAACAACCCCACAAACAACAGATTTGCACGTCAATTGATCAGTGGATGGACGGCAGGCAAATGTACACGCTGAGGTTTGGGCAACTCTGTAGCGTCAGTTGTTCAGAGTCTGTGGTTCAGTGCAAGGGGGTCTAAAAGGGGACCCACCTGACTATATGTACCCTGGTAAAATACCGGGTGAGCTCCACCATACTTCTCTTCAAAACTATGCATGAAAGACACAACATCTCCCACAGGGTCTGTGACGCGTCCGCGAGGGTCCGGTCGGACGAACCGCAGAGCAAACCTAGCAAGAGGACACATCATAACCACTGTCCTGGGGCTCGAAACAAGTACAGGATTGATTTTTCTTCTTTTTGGGGGGAAGGGTTATTTATGTTTCTCTTTTTAGTACCTGAATATGTCCAGAAGAGTGTAATACGTGAATCTGAACGGTAGCATTATCATGTAATAACTCCATCCTAGCAATCCCTGAAAAATACAAATTCCCAGGAGGAAAAACAAGTTGTTCAAATAAAGTCATAAGAAGGCAGGGACATGTCACCTTATACAGGCAGTATGTGATAAGATGGGCAAGAAGGAAACAATGTAGAATTTACTATCGTAAATATTAAAATGTTTTGTGCTTATTATAAAGTATGATAAATATGATGACCATACTCTGGGTTGTGGTCTGGAGACTATGTAGCTGTACACTCTGTGGTCTGCTGTGTTGACCTGTAAGGGTCTGGAGGGTGGAGGGTTAAACACACTAGGAACTCCTTCCTGCTCGTTGAGTCTGTCCTGTACAGCTGCCTGAAATAGAGGTGAACATGCATTGTGTGAAGTTGTCAAAGGATGTATTAGTCTAATTAAAGCAATACAAAGTGTATAGCTAGCTAGCACTGTATGACACAAGGTACTAACCCCACAATACTATGCAGTAACAAATGAATGGATGGACTCAAACAGCTAATTATCCACTTTGTCCTGTCGCCAAGCTTGTAAGTCAGAAGCTTGAGGGACTTTACCTCTATGTTCCAATTGTGTTGTTCTAATGTGCGACGACATTGGTCCATAGACTCCAAGCCTGTCAAGTCCTGTTAATTGAACAAATGGAGAGACTAATTACAAAACTACACTCAACTACAAAGACACTAGCTAGGAAGCTAACCTCAAATACGGATAATAATGCCAAATGGGCTAAGATAAAGACCAGAGGTGACCAGCGGTCTAACGGTAACCAGTCACCAACTGACAATGCATTTTGCCTTGACAGATGCGTTACGTTCTCCTAGAGCTAGCCTAACTAACTTTAGCCAGATCGCTAAATATAATGATTAGCTCAATGTAGACGACTTCAAATGATTTTCAAATGTGCTTAGCAGCACCTGTAACCCAATATATATATTTTCTCGTGATTGCAGTGAAGGAAAAGTTTAGTAGCCTCTCAAATCTGCAGTTAGACTCAATTTCGGAGTTCCTTTCTATATGGCAAGTCACTGTAGCTCCAATATAGCTTGCTATCTGACAGCTTGTCTGTAGCTAGCTAGCCTAGCTATCTAGATTGACATAGCTAGCGATAGCCTAGCTAGGGGTATCGAAATGATCTGAGCAAAAACAGGTTTTAACATCTGTGACTTAGCTTGAACACAACAGTGTAACATACACAATGCATCTTTATTGTAAATGGAATGTTACAGGTGTCAATGTTAAGGGAACTGGGTCTGTCTACCTGAAACTGAAGTAGTTTCTCAGTCTGCGCCTGAGATAATTCTTGCTCCTCTGGCGCCGCCATCTTACCTCGCCAATCCCTTACCGAAACGTACAGGCGTAAGCGTTCTCGGTGGTCAAAGGCAAATGCACTACTGCCACCTATCAGATGGGAGGCGTGTATACATAATTGGAAACCTTGTCTGAATGACATTGGTTTGTGACATAAAAACTAAATCTCAATAAAAGATCTTATCTATAGCTTGTC
This sequence comes from Osmerus eperlanus, assembly GCF_963692335.1. NCBI lineage: Eukaryota > Metazoa > Chordata > Actinopteri > Osmeriformes > Osmeridae > Osmerus > Osmerus eperlanus. Next base: position 5,921,390 of record NC_085030.1, on the reverse strand, counting down.
TTTAAAGCTATTGGAAAAGAAGAGTGCATAGATTAGACCATGTTAAATGATTGTTGTATGTTTGTAATATTATTTATTTAATTTGTATGTATCTTATTTATATTTTAGTAGTAGTAGTAGTAGTAGTAGTATTTGTATTATTCTACTTATCTTTCCAAGAATGCTGCTTGGTGTTGTGGCTGGGTGTCACCTGGCCCCCACCTCTCATATGCAAAAATCTGGAGTTGCTGGACAGGCTCTACTTGATGGCTCTCACACCTCATTGCGTAACTTACTGTAGCATTGCTAGTCATATGTTGATAAATAAGGGTCAATATGTGGTGTGATTGGTTGTTCTTGGGTATAAAGGGAATTGTGAAGCATTGTTCTGTGGAGGAGTAGGACAAGCTCTGGCTTCCTCACCTTTAGCTTTCTCTCTCTGGTTTACAATAATCAAGGTAGAGTAGGTTAGATAAAAAAGCTTTAATTTTGCAACTTGTTTGCCTTGTAATTGATTTCATTCACTTGTTATTCTCAATGTTATAATATGTATGTTTTAATTTAACCATACATTGACCATTCTTGCTCTGATTTAACCCATAGAGTCAAATAACTGCAATTTCCATTGTTATTGGCATTATTTGATTCATGTATATACACTGTTCAGTTTCCCATCTTCCTTCAAACAGGGGAATTAGTTTGGGTTGTTTGGCCAATATTAAACCCCCTACAGCGTTATTGCAAATAATAATGCCTGATTGTTATTTCAGACAAAGACAACAACAAAAAAATCATGTGTGACTACATGATTAAATAAATGAATATTCGATGTTAGGTTTAACCCTTGTGTTATCTTTGGGTCATTCTGACCCATCAGTCATTGTGACCCACCGTCGTATTGCGACAAATTTACCTCCTACAAAAACAAAGTGAAGCATTTTCTTTTAACTGTCGGGCTGTCTCAGACCCCCCACATTGCAATGGTTAAAAGAAAATAATTGTTATTTGTTTTTGTATTGGGTAAAATTGGGTAAACACAACGGTGGTTCGTTATGAACCTTTGGGTCATGTGACCCGAAGGCAGCACAAGGGTTAAATAGTATAAGGTTGAGTGGAACTTTATTCTAAAATATTTGTTTCCATTTTTAATGTAACATTTACAAATATTGTTCACCTCACCTTCGACTTCTTAAAGTTCCATAACTACATTTATATGAAAATGTAAAACAAATACAAAATGACTTGGCAGGTTTTACCCCTGCCTCCCTCACACACACAATGCCTACAGGCGTCCTTAAAAAACCTGTTTGTCCTTAACTGAAATTATTTCCAAACCCAACTAGAAACAGGATGTAACAGGTTTGAAAATTACTGCCACATGTTGAAACAAAACTCTGGTGTCTATTGGTGGATTTACCAGGTCTGTAACTGTCACTCCTTGCCTACATGCCAACATTTAAATAGGGTGCTTCAAACATAACTGCTAAATGTTCATCTTACCTGGCTGTGTTTCAGTATCTTAACAGCAATAATGCCTGTTTTCGTTGTGCACACCAATGTGGCCAAAGAAGATGTCCCGCAAGAACTTTATTCTGAGGCGACCGTGGAACTGGCCAAAGCAATGTGTTTACCAGAAAAGGTGAGTTTCCAAATCCTGTGAGCGAGGCTGCTTTTAGATATGCCTAGCTCTTGTGCATGCTGCTCTTCTGAAATCCTACTAATACTAGGGATAATAGTCCATAGTTCACAGTACACAGTTGTGATTCACTTTGAAACTGTAGTTGCCACTTATTTTGTAACCTTAAATCGACCATATATCCACAAGGCCAACTATGTGTTGGATAAGAGCCAAACATTCTGTCCAGTTGTCTCCTATGTGCTTTATCTCCATTAGTACTTTTGCATCAACATCATTGGAAGCCAGACCATGACTTTTGGGGGAACGTCAGAGCCCTGTGCCCACTGTGACATCCGTACTATTGGGAGAATTAATGAGGAACAGAACATTAAGTACTCAAAACTGTTGTGTGGATTGCTAAAGAAACACCTTGGTATTCCATCTAACAGGTACACCCCTCCTCCTTATTTATCTTTAATGGAATTACCCACTCACCTGTACATTCACAAAAATTCTCAACCTTGTTTTAGGATGTATGTCGACTTCTTCGACTTCAATCCCCAGAATGTGGCCCATGACAACTCAGTCTTCAGCGTGATATTGTCTGGAAAACCCTAACTTTTATGTGAATAACACCAAAATGATTTGCTATCTCAGTTCCAGATATCGAATTAAGTTCATTAATAAAATAATGAATGTGAAGTTTAATGTTTCAATATAAGTGAACTACTAATCATTGTCTGTGCTCATCACTTAACCCAAGAGCCCAATTTAATTACCGTTTTTGCCGACTGCTTACACACTGAAAGTGAATGCTCAGACAAAAGCATCAAAACCTTAAAGATCCTGTAAAGTGGAATTAAAAACGAGTTTCAAGTTCATCCATAGAGTTCACCACACCACAGAATAATTCAGTACGTTCAAAGGAGGCACCATGCATGTATTTTTCTGGAAAGCCCAGTTGGTGGCGGTAACGCAACATAACGCTGAAGAATTGGAAGAAGCCAGAAGAAGCTAACACATGGAAAACGGAGGGACAGTGGGGTGATCGAATTTCTGGGACTGTTAAAATGTGAAATTCGTGTAGTTCGTGGTTCATGTTGGCTTCTGATATCTAAACGTCGACGACAAACTCTGAAGTGCAGAGTCTTCTACGGTCTTTATTCTATCAGGTGTATGTTTCTTATTTTATTATTGAATAGGCTAGCTGATACTGTAATCTAGGGGTTCAACAACAATGTATTTGCTAGCTGTTTACGTAGCATCCGTGGATGCTCTAGCTGTTTTAGATTTTCTAACTAACTTTGAAATATGATTATGTATTTTTGCATTTGAATGAACCTTTCAGCCATATTGAAACATTCAAAATATCTAACCAGCCAGGGGTTAGCTAGGCTAACTGCAGACGTAGCTCTAACCAGCTTCATTCCATAGTGGTATGTGTCTACAGTGGCCCTGGTACCCAATTAACGCACTGGTAGGCTACATGCCAGTACGGAACTCAACGCACTGCCATTTAAGAACGCAAATAGACAAAACACAAGCAATTTAAGAAATGAAAGAAAAAGAAAATAGCATTTAGAAAACACCCGTGAAATTCAGACAACACATTACAGAAACGCGCTGCAATTACGGACAACAAAATACAAAAACGCGTAGTAATGACACCAAACCAGAGCCTCAGGATGCGTAAAGTGATGAACACATCACGTAGTCACTTACGACCGCTCATGACCGACAGTCAGTGGTGTGTGTGTGCTAAAATGTATCAATATAATAATTGTTACGTGTTCATCACTTAAGCGTCCTCTGAAAACACCTCCCTTGTCGTTTGGTATAATTGTAACGCGTTATTGTGTTGTCTGTAATGTGTTGTGTTAATATTTGTAACAGATTTCTGTAATGTGTTGTGTTGCCTGTAATGTGTCATGTTGTCTGAATTTGTACCGCGGTTTCTAAATGCTGAACGTTTTGTCTATTTAGCATTCGTTTTTTTGGAAAAGGTTGCAATGCATGGAGCTCTCAGGGCCACAGTAAACATGACCAGATACATAAACTTCACTATACCATGAGGTAGGGCAGCAAACCAGCATCACACTTATGTATGGCCTGATATTACCATCTTTTAATGCCAGAACTAACTTAGTTTGACAGCTCTGCCGCTCGTGAAGATGTCAGACTATGCCAGGAGGGCGTTCAGGATGCAGTTGGGGACCATCATGGATGCCGTTATGAAGACTGCTGTGTGTGAGATTGCCAAGATCTTCGAGGGCAGCCTGTGTGAGCAGCAGTTGGAGCTGACTCAGCGTGTGGAGGAGATCTCCATGCTCCGGGGAAAGCTGGACAAGGCAGAGAGGAGGCTGAGGGGCGATGAGGGGAAACGGATACCAGCAGTGGAACTGCATGTTGACGTAGAGACCTTCAGCAAAAACATATCCACAATGATGACAGATCCAGATACACGAGATGATGGTAATTTGAAATGCTTTGTCGTTGTTGGATGAAGGATGGGTTGGTTGGAGTAATTAAACACTGGTCTGTTACGTATATCACTTTTGTCTTTTTGACATTTGGTCTGTTTCACTTTCTTTTTGACTCTCACGTGTATGCGTACGCGTGTCTGCAAACAGTTCCTGACTACTGGTGCGCTCCTGTCCAGAGTGATGAGCTGTTGGCCTCGTCCTCCAATGCCGGACAGGAGAACGAGTGTCCAAGCGTGACGCTAAAGCCGCTGACTGTGACACTGTGGCGCATGCCCGACATCAAACAGGAGGTCTGTGACTAACAATGATAGGTGGTCATCTCAGGAGTCGTTTGAATTTAGGAACAGTTAGGAATTTGTATTGTTTATGTTTTCAGGTAGAAGATGACTTTGAACCACACCTGATGACAGCCCTTACAACAAGTCCTCCTGGTATAAGTGAGTTTCTCAGTTTATTACTTAATATATATATTCGCCACATACGTTCTGAACCAAATCCACATGTTCCTCGTATATTTATGCTCTGTACTTACTCAAGGGTCAAGTTAACTAGACTGTTCTTTCAAATCTGTTCTTCTGATAATAGACAGCTAAAGTCCTTGGGGTCATATCTGTATGGAGAGAAGTGAAGAAAATATCTAACATGAATACAAAATATTTTCATGTTAGAAGAGAAGGGGTTAATGTGTGTCAAATACCAATCAATAATTGAGTACTAGTAGGAAATTTGACTGATTTTCTTTCTCTCCTTTCTCCCTAGGGATGGAAGCAGACTGTGGCCTGGAGGGGCGACTCAGGGACAGCATTCAACAGCTCCACCTTCCTCTGATCGCGGAAGAGTATGCCTGTGGTCAAAATCCGGCAATGTTAGGTAGAATCAAGCAAGAAGAGTGTGAAACCACCATCAACTCTGAAGCACCGAAGCTTAAAAGAAGACGCAAATCGAAGCACCACAAAAGATCCCAAAATACCAACATGTCACAGATGAAACCGCCAAAGTTAAACGAAGGACAAATAAGTTATAAATGCAAATTTTGCAAGAGAGTTTTCGAGACAGAAGTCGGCCTGAAAGTGCACTCATGGTTGCACAAGAAGTGTCCAAACTGCCACGACATATTCCCCTTCCCTAGTATCCTCCGAAGGCATATTAAGATGTGCTGCCGGGTAAAGGAGGAGACGGGGACCACAGAAAGGAAACCGAACACCAACAGTCAAACCGTTACGCCTACCTCTCCACGCAAGAAGAAGAAGAATCTCCCTGACTACCTGGCAAACGAGGGAACTACCTCTGCGAATTCCCCAAAACAGCACACCTGCAAACATTGCCCTCGCAAGTTCCGAACAAAGGCCTATTTAAGGATGCATGTGAAAAACTTCCACGACGAACCATGGAAGTATCCCGGAAGGAAGAGAGACCTGGTTTGGACCGTCCCTTTCGAGGAGAACACAGAACACCAGACGCACACCACCAACCCTCGCAGGAGACACAGAAATCTAGCTGCTTTGAGTAAGTTGAATCCCAAGGGCAAAGGAAATGTACTGGAGACTCTTGGTAAGAGGGTCTCTAATGGCTATAAGTGCAAAGTGTGCAAGAAGGTTTTCTGCACTAAGAGCCTCTTTAAAGAACATGTACCCCTCCACACCGATGACAAGCCGCTTCAGTGCAGACGCTGTGGTCAGAGCTTCCGGATTCACGCACGCTTGTCCAGACATCATAGGATTTGCACTGGGCCACTCAAGAGTTTGCAGTGTGAGGATTGCAGCACAACATATGCCAACCAGATAATGCTAAGCAGACATATGATGGATGTCCACAAAAGGAAGCCCCACACCTGCAAGATCTGTGGAAAGGGCTTCTCATACATGGGGAGCCTGAGGGAACACTATAAACGACTCCATGCCTGATAACTCGGTTCTCCGATCTCCTATAGAATTCAACCATGATTTCATCAAATACTAGTCATTTATTGTACTACAGTGCCGTACCATTCCAGATGAGTAAAAGTTACATGTTTAGGATATTTGATTATTTTGAAAATTAATGTCATGAAGATGACAGTAATGTCCCTTATCTAGTGAAGGATTTTGTTTGTTTGATCTTATTAGATTTGCTTTGTAAGAAAGCTTTTTTTATGTAGTTTTTTATGAAAGTTTTACGCATGTAACATAATTGCATCAAATGAATTATTTCACTGCTGTTGTGCATTAACTGAGACAAATACAGCCAAATATTTAGTTCAATAGCCATTTTACATGTATAGAAAGTGAATAAAATATATTTACAGTAATGGTGTTCTCATAGCATCTGTATAATTATATTCCTAACTAGATTACATAATTGCACAGATTAACATAATGAGTATAAATCTAATTTGACACTGAATGGCAAGTGGTGCACTGGATACAGTTTAGTCGGCACTAGAAATAACAATACAAAGTCAGTTGGCACCACTAAACATCCGAAGTGTGAAGTACGGTGTTTTCATTACAAAACGAAAAGGTTTTTTAAACGTAGCATTGCATCGTTTGCGCATGTTTCAGTAAGGAAAATGGGATGAAAAGATTAAAAAGCATCGTTCTACAAACAACCCTGCCCCCATCCTGTGTAATCTACGGCTATCGCGAGACCGACCCAACCATCACATCATTTCACACCCGTCGCTACGCTGGCAAGAAGTACACCTCTGCGGGTTTTATATAGTGTGCGGCGTTTTCTGATAATTTTCTCACCGACACGGCTGCTGTTCATCGATGTTATATCTTTAGAAGATCTGCTAGAAGAAAATTCTTCAGGAACGTTAGGTATCCAGCTCATTTGGCTTCTTTAGCTAGTTGGCTAGCTAGCTTGCTGCGCTAGCTCGCTGGCAGCGGCTGCCTTCTTTGGCTACAATTCATTGCATTCAGTCATCTGTGCATTTAGTCGAATATTTCGTTTTTTAAATTCGTTTTCAAATGTACGTTCTCGTCAAATAAGGCATGCACAGATGCTCTTTTATACACAAAATTATATAGCTCCACTTGTACTCGTTGTATATTGGATGCTTGCCAAGGTATTGTTTTGACTAACCAAAGATACTGATACTGGAAGTGTGTCTTCCCATGTGTGGACTTGTATTGAACCTGGCAGGTACTTTTAATTTACTTAAAGCAGCGACCAGCCGACCGCATAGTTGCGAAATGGTCATATAAAAGCCTAGAATGACAGTATCATAGGTTAATTCATAGGTCCAGTTAAGTGGTCAGTTGTACTTAGCTATTTATTTACACCTTGGTGAGCGGTGACAGCCACAACAAAGTTATAGTCGGCCGTATTCAGAGCGATGGAGACAGTGAGGAATACGTTCCACGCTCAGCTAGCCACCGTCATGGACTCACTCCTGGCGGCGGCGGTGTGTGAGATCGCCAAGATATTCGAGAGCAGCCTGTGTGAGCAGCAGGCAGAGCTGACGCAGAGAGGAGAGGAGATCTCGGCGCTAAGAGGCAGGCTGGAACGGGCAGAGAGGAAACTGAGGAAGGGAGGAGATGGAGGGGATGTGGGGACTGGACCAGGACCAGGCAGGAGAGAGGGAGGAGGAGATAACAGTCCCAGACACCGGGCTGATCCAGGAGCTGGTAAGACCACCGACTGTGTCCACACTACCCCGTTGTCCTGAAATGTTATGTTTTGAATCAGAATGGGTTTTAGAATCAGAATCAGAACCAGTCTTCCTCCCAGTAACTCTTCTCTGTCCAGCAGGGAGCTCGGGAAAGGATGCCTTCAGCGAGACAGATCCTCACCATCAGGAGGTCAGTGAGAGCCCTTTCAGGGTTAAGGAGGAGACAGAGCAGGGAAGAGCCACATTCAAACAGGAGGTCAGGGGCTTTCCTTCCTCGAAGGGTCTTTCTTTCCTTCGTCTTGTGCGGTGTTTTCTGTCCATAGTCAGCCATGTTTGATGAGACCCACACGTGTCTCATCAAACATGATGAATGTGTTGGTGGATGCCGTAGGTGCTGTCTAGATCCATTCCAACCTAACTGCCCTGTTTGGTAATCCTCCCTGCTCTGCTCCACAGTTTAAGGAATCAGGCCCTAGCCCAAATGCTGATGAAGTCCATACCTCAGAGGGGAGCCAGAGGCTGGGAGACCCCCTGGCTGACACAAGAGGCACCAAGCCAGTGTGTAAGTTAGGAACCCCCCCCCCCCCCCCCCCCCAAAAAAAAAAAAAAACTACCTCAAACTTGGTCTGGCTTTTCCTAGGTTCTCTATATACTCTTGTCAGTAGTAATGACCCATGCTCTCCTCCCTGAAGTATCTCATTGGGAGGAGGCCTCCAGAGATGACCCCAGGCCCAGACCCCTCCAGGACCAGGGCACCTCAGCCCGGTCGGACCCCAGCTCTGCCCCGCAGAGGGACTGGCTGCCTGGGCTGGACGCCGGGCGCAGTGGGGAGGCTGGACTGGAGCTGCTGGCAGAGGGGGGAGGCTATCCTCCATCTGGGGGTACCACAGGAGGAGACGGCGAGGCTAACTTCTACAGGCCTGCGCTCGGGCACGAGGAGGAGGGAGAAGAGGAGGAGGAGGAGGAGGAGGAAGACGACCCAGCCCTCCTCTTCCTCGACCAGAACCCCGACCAGGACCTGGCCCCGGAGGCCGGCAGGGACACGCGACAGGACCACAACCAGAGGGGCGCCTCGTCGTCGTGGCGACCGCGGGATCGACCCAGGCGGGCCAACGCCGCGAGGGACCCGCTCCGACCCCACACCCCCAACGCCCTCCCGAACACGCACAAACACCCCCACCCCCTGGGGCACGTCGGGGGCGGGGCGCGGCCGTACACCTGCCCCTACTGCGGCAAGGCCTTCACCTACCCCTCCCACCAGCGGCGCCACCTGCTGCGCCACACGGGCGTGAGGCTGCACCCCTGCTCCGTGTGTGACAAGAGCTTCCTCACGCCGTCGGAGCTGACGGTGCACACGCGCGTGCACACGGGCGAGCGGCCGTTCGGCTGCAGCCAGTGCGGCAAGCGCTTCGCCCGCAGCGGCAACCTGCGAGCCCACCAGAGGGACGTCCACATGGGCAAGAGGCCCTTCGGCTGCGACGAGTGCGGCAAGAGGTTCGCTCACCGCGGCAACCTGAGGGTGCATCACCACCGCGTGCACCAGGGAGCGCCCTACTTCCTAGACCCCCTGCAGGACGGCAGCCCGTTGCCCTCAAATGGGTAGCGTCTCCCCCCCCCCCGCCGCCCCCGCCGCCGCCCCAGGGGAATGAGCTTGGCTCTGTTTGAAAAGCCCCAGAATACAACCTTCCTTCCTTCACTCCGGACTATCTGATTCAACATGTGAGGGATAGGTGAAAGCATGCGTTTGGTCTAGGCAGCTGGCCTATCCCGTCTTATGAGATCCACTTGAAGGAAGGAAGGAAGGACCGGGCCGTCACGTTCAAGACTGTCCAGCAGGCGACGGAACCCCCAGTGAAGCCCCGCCCCCAAGCTCATCCCAGATACTGTAGAGATCAACTTTGGACTTGAAATGATGAATATGGTAATAGTTTGTTATTGTCGTATTGTTTGTATTACATAGGACCACTCCTAAACTGTAGTCATGCGAGTGAGAGGACACTGACCTGAGAACAGTGAACATTTCATTGAACTTGTGATTGGAGCAAAACTACGTAGACTAGATGAGTCTAGACCGGGGGTCCGCAACCCTTTTGATGTCAAGTTTGTCCTTTTTCGACTAAAATAAGGGGCATTAGTAGCCACAGTGGATGAACAGCTTGATTTTCGAGATCAAAGGCAGCTCAGATGTAGCCTTTTAACGTGGTTTTTATTGTCAACTTTCAATGCAAAAGAATCACAAGGAAAACAGATCTTCTGGTTGACTGGATTCAAGCCCTTCCCCCCCCCCAATTCATATAGGTCTGTAAAAGGACAGAAAGCAGTCCTGTGGCCACCGCCTCTGTCCTGCCATCTCCAGGCAGGTTGTTTGCACTGAAAGAGGAGTGGTGTCTATCAAAGTGTCTCTTCATTTGAGACGTTTCGTTCTGGGAGATCCTCTCACTGCAGAGCAAACACACTGGCAGCCCAGTCACGTCAGCTACGGCTGAATAAGAGTCCGTCTCTTCTTCATTGACACGTCTGCATTCCGTCTTCCCTTTTTCCTCTCGTTTTTTGGCTATTTAAACGTTTAATGGGACCGCCTGACTCACTCGACTGTCTTCCTGATCGTCCGGGCTCCACTGCTGGAGTTGAATGGCACTGCCAAAACGAACGGTTGGTTTTTAAACGCTATGTGCCGTACAACGTATTTCCCCCCCGTTTAACGAAATCCGCACGTTCATAAAAGGTCCGCGACGCTCGTCGGGACCTTTCCAAAACCCGTGTGTGACCTATGACGTTTTTAGGCGGCCGACTCTAAATCGTACAACTGGCCCTTAAATTGTGTGGGAGCCACACAATTTAGCCCTGGGGCTGCCGAGCCCTGGTCTGGAACACTGCTCTTGAGGGGGGAGGGGTGGGGGGGGGAGGAGAATGGAAGATGAAGGTATTATAGCTACTTAGTATTGAGTTGCATGCAGAGATGTGTGTGTGTAGAGTAACTCCCCTGTGTTCATATACTCATACTCGGTTTCCTTTGACGTTGAAGACATTCCTCGTGTTGACAAATGTTCAAAACTGTTAATCAATGAAAACTGTAACCATTGCCTACTCTCTCCAATAATGTCCATCTTCCATCTTTGCTATTCATATTGACATGAATAAATAGTGCATTCATGGTTCAAGCAACGTGATGGCTATGTCCTACTTTTATATAGAAGGCTGTGTGTGGAGAAATTAGCATTTCATTCTTGGCAGAAGAATCTGGATTGCAGATTCGGTACCCTGCCCAGGGAATGCAGTTTCCTTTGTCGCCACCAGAGGGCAGGAGAGTTTGTCCATGATATAAAAAAGCCAGGGGGAGCATGCGTTCTGTGTGTATGTGTGTGTATAGGAGGGGTGAAAAGAGGCCATGCTAGATCACCAGCTTCATGCTGCAGTCCTCTACTGCACACGTTCATTTTATTTGATCCAACTGAACATCCATGATTACCTTACGGATAACCCATAAATCCCAGTTTCAACTCTGGAAAGTATCCTTTTCAAATAATATACTCCCAAACATGACCGCGCCCTGACGTCTACACAGCTGTCACACCCCTGGAAGCAGAGAGGGAAGGTTACACATTATTTCTTATTTACCTTGGTCATTTCATAGCCCAGGGTCAGAGTGTTAACAGTCCAGGGCTGATACTGTTCCTTAAAGCTACTTCAGCTGTTGTACTCTTCCGTGGCTTGTGGATAGGAAGGAGGGAGGGCTGATTGTGATTATTTCCTCCCCTCTCTCTTTTTCTGCCTCCATTTCTTCCTTGTTCCCTTATATATATACACACACGTTCAGAGCAGAGCTGAATACTGAATAGGCTTGCCCTGGGTGAGTATTCCCCTGACTGCTGAGTCCTTGAATTCATTGAAATATTGCATTCTCTGACCCCCAATGGCAATCCCCCTGCCTCCCCTGCCTCCCCTCCCCCAAGGTCACCTGGCCCTGCCCTGGCCTCTCCTGGGCTCAACACCCCCACCACAGAACACAACCTGCATGAGTGCTCCAACCACCCACCCTCCCCACACAGAAATAATGTGAAGTTCTAGACACAGTGTGCTCTGGTTAATAAGTCACTTCATGTTATGTTTGGCTCGGCCTGACTCGTAATGATGCATAGGGGTGTGTATGCGCTAAGAGAGTTGGACTAGGCCTGTGTGGCGTTGATTCCTGAGAGCTTTCACAACCCTACACAGCTTCAATGTGGGAGGAAGAGAGAGAGGGGTCAGACAGAGATATACACAGATTTGGGTCTTAAAATAGCTCGTGTATGTGTGTAGGGGAGGTTCACAGGCTTTGCTATGTTTTCTGTTTATTTATTCCGGGTGTGTAATACCCTTTTGAGCATAAGCTGCTTTGCACGGAGGGACTGGAAACAAATGAACAGTTATTCAGACACATGCTGTGGTGTGTGTGTGTGTGTCGCGTATTTTAAGTCATACTAATGCTACTAATGCTTTTAATACTTGGTTATCTTCCATAACTATGAATTCTGTGTGGGTCCGAACATTTCTTTACTCTAGTCAGATAGCCTGCCTGAGCTCATGTTTATTTTTATCACCCTGGTTCTTGTGTATCGCTCTGTGTTCCTGCGGGGATCACACAGTAATGTCCTGTGTTCTTTAATGTTGTGTAGCTGTTTCTATCTCCCTCGCCTCGGGATGGTGGTTACATTTTCCAGAAAATTCTCCCACTGCCTCTCCCCCACCTGCGGTCCCATTCCATCCACATCTGCCCCCCAGGAGTAAAATAACCCCCTCTCCCCCTCCCTCGAAAACATGGAAGTAGAAGAAATGAAAATATTTGCCAAGACTCAGTTGGGGGTACTTGAAGTCAATCGAATGACAGCCCCTGGATGTGTGTGCGTCTGAGCGTGCGTGTGTGTCTGTGTGTGTTACTATTAGCAGTGGGGGTAAGGGGTTTAGTGTCGCCCAAGGCTGAATCATAATCTGCTCTGCCTGTCTGGTCCCTAGAGGATGTATTTTCATTTGGGTTGCCATTACTGCTCTGAATCCCCCTTTAGGGGATTACGGTTCTGTCTGAGACCGAAGGGGCCTGGTCTGATCCATCATGCCCCAGACTGTACTTAAGCACTCACTTAGCGTGCTAATAGTGTTAGTCCAGAGATGCAATCTTCTCAACTTTTCTCACTACGGCTCCGTCTTCAGGACCTTAAACCCTTTGTGTGGGGGGAACATAGGGCTGAGGGGTTTCACTCACTTCAACACCAACAGAGATCCTTTAGGAACATTCTAAAGTCTAGGTTGACCTATTTTAGCACATTGGAGATTGGGTTTTGGTCGTCTTCTCAGATTGTCGGAAGCTGTGGGTATACCCTTATGTAGGACGCTTTGAAGGGGTTGGAGCAGAGCAGGGGAGAAGCTGCGTCTGTAGATGGGAGTCTTTGCCAGGAACTTCTGGCTTCCAGGCGATCCAGGGTATGGGAAGAGCCTGGTGGAGTGGGAGTTCATTATCTCCGCTCCGGAGTTCCCGGGTATTCCGAGTGAGGCTCCGCGGCTTGCTCCGGGGGTTGCTAGGCAACTCCGGGGGCTGAGCGGAGTGGGGGTTGGAAGGGGAAGAGCGCCGGGTCAGCGAGAACAGACAGTTGCCTGGATTCAGCCGTCTGATTGGACAGTTGGAGCCTCCTGATGGATGATGATGCTGGATCATTATCATGCTGTCTGGCCTGCTAGTCCAGTTAGAACTCAGACACCGTTTTTTTTCTTCTCCTGTTTATTCAGGACTGAACCTCGCAGCAAGAGTTTTTGCGATGCGTGGCAACAGCCAGCGACAGCGAAACACGACTGAATCACCACAGTGATTCGTCAGTAAATCGACAGTGAATCGACAGTGAATCGACAGTACCAACTCACATCCCCCTTCCTTCGAGTGGTCGGAGGCTTTGGCACGCGTTGTCTGTTGAGGAGAGATTTCACCGTTGGTCTGGAGCATGTCCAGCTTATCAGCCTGTTCACTGACTCTTCATCTAATCCCCCCCCCCCCCCCAGGCCTCTCCCCTGGGAGGCTGGGCTGCCCCGTCATTTAGGACCCTGTGGCCGCATCTCGATAGTCTGCAGCTGTTTCCTCCCCTCTATTCCTCCAGTCGATCTGCGCTGATGTGGAACAGCCAGATGGGTATCCAGGAAGGCTGGGTCTCACCTTTCCTCCCTCCCGTCTTGGATCCCACCTTCGTAAGGTTGCTAATTCGGTGGAGATGGAGAGGAGGGAACAATTGTACACTGTTGAGGTTCACCCTGGCTGCCACTGGTCCAAGCCGGTGGCTGTGTTCCAGCATCGCCAAGGCAACAGGCCCCGTCCAAGGCCAAGGCTTTCACGGTTGAGTGGCATCGTCGCTACGGGAGACGAGCCTGGGGTCTGTCCCTCACGTCTGCACACATGCAGAGAGAGCGTCAGGGACGGCAGCGCTGGAAGGACACACAGTCCTGCTCTGGCTTTGTGTGTGTGTGTGTGTGTGTGTGTGTATTTGCCTATTCATGTATGTATGTATGGGTGATATTAAATGTTTCAATATATGTATTGTATTCTGTGACAGAATGATAGGATGTTAGTTGTTTGGTTTCATGCCTTACTTGCGGTATCCTAACACTTGAGGTGTTTCAGTGGGAGGTTGGGGTTGAGGAAGGTGTTTTTCAGGGTTGAAGTCCATATTTATGGGGTTAGGGGGTCTTTTTTATTGTGGATGTGTGTGTTGTGGATGTGTCCGTTGAGTGTGTGTTTGGGGGGGGGGGGGGGGGGGGAGACGGATGTTGGACGGTGTTGAGGCAGGGAGATAAACAGCAACTGTTCCCTGCTGGGAGGGTTAAAACCTAGTGGCAGCTGGCCAGAAGAAAAGATGGCACCAACTGTCACTGCCACCTCATCACCCTCTACCCTCCCCCTTCCCCCCTCGCCACCTCTCTCTGTCTGTCTGTATCTATGTGTGTCCTCACCTTGCCTCCCTCCCTCCCTCGCTGGATCCCAACTCCTTCCAATATTCCCCTCTTGTCCCCGCTGCTCTGTGCTTTCACATATTATAAATTGTGTGCTTGTGTGTGAGAGAGGGGAGAGCAAAAGAGAGAGAGAGAGAGAAGGAGAAGGAAGGAATGAGAGATAGCTTGTAGGGCACAGCTTCCAGTAAATCCTGGAGCCATAGTGTCATGGTTCAGCTGTATTTCACTCCTCTCACTGAACTGGAGGAGCATACTCGCTCGCTTCCCTCCCTCCCTCCCTCCCTCTCTCTCCGTTATCCTTCTATCCTTTTTCCATCCTCAAAATCTCTCGCTTTCCCTCTCCTACTCTCTCACGCTTTCAGTCTCTCTCTTTCTCTCCCAATAGCCCTCTCTCTCTCTCTCCCTCTGTCCCTGTCAGTCTCTCCCTCTCTCCATCGCTCTCTTTAATCACCTGCAGTCAGTGGCCATGCAGATCGGTGCTCACCTCTGATTGGCCGGGCAGGGAGGAGCCTTGTCTGATGTCTCGCACAAGTACCACAACAGCAGGATAGACCCTCCCCCTCTTTCCCTCTCTCTCTCTCTCTTTCCCTCTCTCTCTCTCTCTCTCTCTCTCTCTCTTACTCCCTCCCCCTCTCTCTACCTCCAGTTGCCCTCCCCCTACCTCTCTCTCTCTCATTCTCACACACACGCTCGACACACACACACACGTACGGCAGCTCTCGCACTGCAGCACCGGCCAACAGGATTTATTCCTCATCCCCTCGGAACCACAACAACGGCATCCATCATCGAGAGAGGGGGGAGACTGCATGAAGACAGGCCAGTGGTGGACCTGACCAGAGACAGTGGTGGATCTGACCAGAGACAGTGGTGGACCTGACCAGAGACAGTGGTGGATTTGGAGTGCGGGGCAAGTGCGACTGGGTGGTGAGTGTGTGCGTGTGATCACAGCGCAGGAGCAGCAGCACTGCAGATTCAGAGACCGGGGCTGGCCTCGTCCTCCCCTCCCCCTCCCCCCGGGAACATCGAGGTGGAAGCGAAGCCAGCGTTTTTCCACCTCCGAGTGTGTGTGTGGGTGTGAGAGAGCGAGCGAGCGTGTGAACCTATGGCCGTGTGTGCTTCCCAGAGTGGGTGAGGGTGTGCGTTTCGCGTCCCCGTCTCACAGAGGTCTGCGTCTCTGTCCCCCCCGTCCCCGTCCCCCCCCCTTCTCCTGCCCGGCCCCTTGTCCCAGGATGCTTTGCTCTGCGCCCCTGTGCTGAGGCGTTGGGCAGTATGGGCGCTGCGCTGGCCGGGACACCCCCCACGGATCTACGCTGCCCCCTCCAGGACGGGCGCACGGAGCAGCCCTGCCGATGGGCGAGGACACTGACACCCAAACACTGAACCACAGCTTCCTCAGACACCACAACTATGTGACAGAAGGTAAGGAGCCAGCTGTGTGTGTACGTGTGTATGGATGGTATTGTAAGGGAAAAGAGAAAGCCTCATCGTCAGCTTCTGTGTGTGCCCCTGTGTGTGTGTGTGGGTGTGGGTGTGGGTGTGTGTGTGAGGGAGACAAGCGAAAGAGAGAATAGTTCTACTCCGGGTTCATGTGTAAGCTTCCGTAAACTCCCTGATACGGGTAGAATCTGCGCCAGCCTTCAAAGGGTCTGAAGCAGCCCTCCTCTCCACAGTCCATCCCTTTTGACCCTGTCCTCCCCTCCCTCTCTCCTGTCATCTTCTCTGGCATCGTTCTAATGTACTTCTCTCTTTCTCGACCGTTTTTCTTCCTGAAATCAGATCATTTGTGTTTGTATGACCCCATTGTTACCTTGTCTAAGACTATTCCTTCTGTATGGCAAACACACACATGCACGCTTTCTGAGGGCATTAGTGAGTGTTGGTGGCAGATCATGGAGAGATCTGTGTCAGGTTCAGGAGAGGAAGTTGCCTTCGTTTCATAATGGCATCAGAAATGGGATTATAGTCCCAATCTCTCCTTCTCTTCCTGCTAATCTGAGTTACACCGTTAATCTGACCTGAACTGTGGGCCGCATACACTCGGCACATTGTTCATCATGTCTTGGAGACGCGGGAATTATAACGAGGAATGCCTGGGGGTTATAGGCATGTTGTGAATTAGCATAATCCCAATTTCCCATAAGGGAATTACTCTAATAATAATATAGAGTTCTTAACATTCTCACTTAACATAGATGAATTCATTGATTTGTGTGTGTGTTATGTATGTATGTATGCGTGTGTGTGTGTGTGTGTGTGTGTGTGTAAGTGTTTTTGTGTGTAAACTGAAAGCACTGTACACAGGAGTGGTCAAGGTGTTCACATTCTTGCATGCTATTCTGCTCTCATCCCACATCCATCCATCCCTTCATCGTCATAGCAACAGGACATTAAAATAAACATGCATTCTGTTGGTAGTGGGCTGGGATGAGTGACAGGTCAGTTCCGCCCACTAATAATAGCAGTATTAATTATGCTCTCAGATCCAGGGCAGAGTCAGTGATTATTCACTGGCTGAATTGCTGATGAGCAGAAACCAAGAGAGCGACAGAATTAACACACACACACACACACTTTCCCACACACACACACACACAAACAACCCTGTTTGTCACTTAGCGTTTCTGTTCCACCTGTAAGTTGGTTCCTAACATAAAGACATGCATCATTTCAGCCTTGTCTTCTACTACCCGTCCATCACCCCCCTCTACCTTCGCTGTACTCCCCCCCCTCTCCCTTCTCTGTGCTCCCCCCTCCCCCCCTCTCCCTTCTCTGTGCCCCCCCCCTCCCCCCCTCTACCTTCTCTGTGCCCCCCCCCTCCCCCCCTCTACCTTCTCTGTGCCCCCTCCTCCCCCCCTCTACCTTCTCTGTGCCCCCCCCTCCCCCCCCTCTACGTTCTCTGTGCCCCCCCCTCCCCCCCTCTACCTTCTCTGTGCTCCCCCCTCCCCCCCTCTACCTTCTCTGTGCCCCCCCCTCCCCCCCTCTACCTTCTCTGTGCTCCCCCCTCCCCCCCTCTACCTTCTCTGTGCCCCCCCCTCCCCCCCTCTACCTTCTCTGTGCCCCCCCCTCCCCCCCTCTACCTTCTCTGTGCTCCCCCCTCCCCCCCTCTACCTTCTCTGTGCCCCCCCCTCCCCCCCTCTACCTTCTCTGTGCCCCCCCCCCTCCCGTCCTCCTGCTCCCTCTCTCCATCCCTCCATGCTCGGCCCCCCTCTTTAATGGTGCTCACGCTATTGGCTGGTGATGAAGTGGTGTGTCTGCCAAACAATTCTCCAACAGTGTACTAAGCCTGCTCAAAGACAACGTGTGCGTGCGTGCGTGTCTGTGTGTCTGTGTGTACATGTGTGTCTTTTTGTCTGTCCCTGTTAATTTAGATGTGCTGGTAGTCATGGCGTGTGTGCTTAAGTTAAATGTTTGTGCCTGTGGCCTTTTATAGATTCAAAGGTATGTGTGTATGTTTGCGTACGTATGTGTGTGCATCTGTGTGTGTGTGCATCTGTGTGTGTGTGCATCTGTGTGTGTGTGCATCTGTGTGTGTGTGCATCTGTGTGTGTGTGCATCTGTGTGTGTGTGTGTGCATCTGTGGGTGTGTGCGTCATCTGTGTGTATGTGTATGCATACACAACAGTGTGTCTGTAGCCATGTCAGGTCTAAGGGCCCCAACGGGGGTTTCCCTCCCCTGGATTCATTGAGGGGAGAGATGTTTAACCCCTCCCCCATCACTCTCCTCCCCTCTCCCCCTCCTCCCCCTCTGACCTTTACACTCCCCTTCTCCTTCCTTTGATCAGTTTCTCTCTCTGGGTCCTTTGACTGTGTGGGTTAAGGACAGAGGAGATAGGATGAGTAGAATCATTCTAGTCAACTAGTTCCTAATACTAATGACTGAACAGGTCCCTGGGCCTAATTCCATACTTGCCTCTACCCTTGCCACAGCTGCCCTAAACATTATTTGTGTCAGTAGTATGGTGACCAGATAATGGTCCACAGGTCTTACAATCGACGAGGGCATGGTGGAAGAGAACGCCATCATTGCTCTGTTTACACATTTGACTATGTTTTGTACTAACGACAAAAACGGGGAGACAGTCTGCCACCCTTGACCCCCCACACCCCACCCTTGACCCCCCCACCCCTCTCCCAACACACCCCCTGCCCCCTTGCACCCCCTACCCCCCCTCCTCCCAGTATTGTAACCCTCATGTCACAGGTCTTCCTGGTTGTCGCTGCAGTAACTCACACCCTGCCCCCCCCCCCCCCCCCCCTCTTACAGGGCTGCTCCTGGCTTTAGCCTGAAGAGCCCCGCCTCTCCTCCCCTCTCCCGGACTCCTCCCCCAGGATGGTTGAACCCCATCCAGGTCCTCTGCTCCGACATCACTTCCCTCTCCTCTGGAGCCCGAGCCGTTTGCCTCTACACTGAAGGTGTGTGTGTGTGTTTAATACAAGTACTCAGTCACAAGAAATTGGACAGCTTACTGTGTGTGTGTGTGTGTGTGTGTCTGTCTGTCTGTCTTTGTCTCTACGTCTGGGTCATTCAAGTCCAACCTTGTGCTCGTGTGTGCGGTGCCATCTATTTCTTAAATAGCGCTTGACTAGACGAACCCCAGTCCCACAGAGGACATGCCCCCACTTTTCCTACTTAAGTCTGATAGAGAGGACCCCCCCAGTCCTATCACTGAGGGTCACACACACACACACGCCCAAAGCACACATTCACTTAGCCCAGGGATTATACCCACCAAATGACACGATATGGCAGATCACGAAGAGCTAAAACAAATTTTGAGCCTACAAATTGCACGCAACTCTCCCATTTAGCAACTCATCACGCAACATCAGACGCCAGTTCACATTTCAACATGGCTGATTAGACACGTAAAGAAGTGTGTGTGTGTGTCCGTGGGTGCTTGCTGTTTCATTACAGTTATTGTAGATTCACTGTTATTTGCGCAGTTGTTGGAGCTCCCCCGCTGTTCCAATAACCCCACCCCCCACTGCTGGCTGTTCAGCTTCAAATCCCCCTCTGTTGCTCCACTGTGGGGATGGGGATCAATTTAACATCTCCCACAGGCAGCCCACTCCCCCCCCTCACCCCCTCTCTTTTCATTTTTTGGAGGGTAATTGAACACACCCACACCCACACACGTACAGACATCGACACACACACACACCTACGTGAATCACGCACACACACACGCGCCCTGCTGGGTGTCAGTTTGGCCGTGCTGTCAGAGATATTGGCTGTAGTTTAAGGACTAGTGTTTACCAAGACCAGAGACATCTATAATTGGAACAGTAGGACACCCCGCCCCCACCCAAAAAATAAAACACACACACACCCCTCCCCCTCACACACACACACACACACTTTCCTCCAGTCCCCAGAAACACTCCCTTCTCTACGTCCACCTTATCAGCTCCTGAGCAGTGTGTTCATGTGTTCAGTTTACTGGACACACACGGCGCCTGGAACTGGATGCTTATGTGGGTGGATCGGTCCTCTGCTTTGTTGTGATGTGTGTGTGTCAATGTCTGCACGTGTGTCATTGTGTGCTTCAGTGTATGAAGAGGACACGCAAGCCTGCCTGCTTGTGTGTGCGTGTTCTGGTCTTCGTCTGTGTGTGTTTGCGTGTGTGTGCGTGTGTGTTTGCACGTGTGTTCAACCAGCCCTCATGCAGTGTGTGGATGAGTCAGGGAGATGAGAGATACGGGGTGGTGTGTGTGTGTGTGTGTGTGTGTGTGTGTGTCGTGCCCTGATGGTGCTGATGATGAAGGAGGAGACACAGCTTGCTGGGCCTCCACAGGAGACATGGCCTCTCCA